>NC_088169.1:49073300-49373300 GCF_028769735.1 Zonotrichia leucophrys gambelii
TGCCGCTTCGAGTCCCTCACGCTGTCCCACAACAACATGATCGCCCTCAAGCCCATCCTGCAGGCCTGGCTGGAGGAGGCCGAGGGCGCCCAGCGGGAAAAAATGAACAAGCCCGAGCTCTTCAATGGGGGCGAGAAGAAGCGCAAGCGGACTTCCATCGCCGCCCCTGAGAAGCGCTCGCTGGAGGCGTACTTCGCCGTCCAGCCCCGGCCCTCCTCCGAGAAGATCGCCGCCATCGCCGAGAAATTGGACCTCAAAAAGAACGTGGTGCGGGTTTGGTTTTGCAACCAGAGACAGAAGCAGAAACGGATGAAATTTTCCGCCACCTACTAGGGGCGGGCGGGAGGGGCGGCCCCGGCACCGGGGGCACCGGGGGGGCCGGGCCGGGGCCGCGGGGACGCCCACGCACCGCCACCGTCGCCTGAGACGCCGTGGGAGGCTCCTGGGGACCAAGGGACGATGTCGAAATTAAACGCGAACTACTCGGGGAGAGGAGGGGGCGAGCGTGTGGGGGGGTGCGCTATCAATTATTAAAACAAAAAAGACACGGGGACACCAACGAGAAGAAGGAGGAGAGAGGAGGTAAAAACGCTCTAGAAGCCCGGGGGGGGGTCACTTGTGCGGCCCTCTCCCCTCTCTGCCCCCCAGCCCCCCGACAGAATGCGGGAGAAAAAGCAACTTAAAGCGTAAACACACACAGACACACACCAATAAATACCGTGACAGCAACAGCCACACACCGAGAAACCTAAGTCACAACTTTCCGAAGGAAAACAAAACCGACCAACAAACCCGGAAGGCGAAACTGTTGGTGATGATGATGCTACGTTTGGTTTGGGTCTCTTTTCATTACTTTCTGCTTTTTTTTCTTTGCCCTGGCTTAGTAATGAATGAGGACAGCGGTGGTTTGGTGCGGGGGAACTTTTTCTTTAGTTGGCTTGGGTTTGGGGTTTTTTTGTTTGTTTGTTTTGATCTTTATTTTTCTTTGTTGTTTTGGGGTTTTTTTCCTGTTGTTTTTTTATTTTCCTTCGAACGCGGTTTTGCGCGAGGCTTTGGCGATGGGTCTTGTCTGTGCCGGGGGAACGGTGAGAGCAGGGCAAGGGCCGGGAGCGGGGGAGCGGACCCCCGAGGCTAGGGAGCAGCCCCTTTCCTCTCCGTTGTTGCCTCAATAATCCTAGCTAGCTCAAGGAAAACAAGGGGAAAAAAGTTACTCCACAAGCCCTTTGTCTCTCCTCCCTCGCCTGCGTGGTTTGCGTTTCCAGCTGTGTCCAAAGAAGGGTCCCTCTCTCTGCAGAGATGCATCTGGAGGCAGATGCCAAACCTGCCAGAGCGGGGTTGCTCTCCAAAAAATTATGTTCAGACTCATTAAGGCTCATGGTTAACTGTTCTTTCTCCTCCCTCCCCGCTGCTCCCGACCGCATGCCCCCCGGCATCCCCACCGAATCTGCTGGATTTGGGTTAAGGTCCCCCCTTGGTTTCCTCCAAGGGCTGGAGGTTATTGCACCCGGTGGGCAAAAGAAATCACCGGTGATGGGTTTGGAACGACATTTGTTTCTGGGGGATGTGCACGTTGGGAACAAACACACGACAAAAAAACCACTTGGGCTTAAAAGTCGTTTATTGTATACCATAAACGTTACGTGGAGGAAGGCTTTTGGAAGAGGTGTGTGGGGTTCAATTTGCACTATCACAGTCTCCTGGATTGGAAGCGATGGTGTTATTCTCTAATAACCATGCTGGTATTGCTAATAATCATCAAGGTGCGTTACATGTCTCACGGATTGAAAACAAACAAAATTATCAGGGCTTGATAGGTAAAAAAGAGGGCGACGTGCAGAAGCCATCTCTGACTCTGTCTCTTGCCGAGAGGCTTTCGAATAAAAAAAGAATTTCTGGAAAGAAAACACCATTCCGTTTAAATCAAAACAATCAACAGACTGAAATTATGCATGACATGACCTGAAAAAAAATTTAAAAAGAAAAAAAAAAAGAAAAAAAGAGAAGGAAAAGAAAAGAGGGGGGAAAAGGCATAGAAAGATCCGTGATAAAGTCTCGATATTATTTATCTATTTATTTATCTATTTATTTATCTATTTATTTTATTAATATTATTATTATTTTGTGTATCATTGTTTGCAGCGCAAACATTCTATGCATTTTGAAACTGAGCACTAAATAGACTAGCTTCTGGTAGAATCTTTTGTGGATGGTGTAATTTCACAGTTTAACTGCCTGTTTTCACCGAAAACACAAACGTTCTTGTCACGTTCTTGTATTTAGATTTAAAAGAGGGGAAAAAAAAAAGAAAAAAAAAGATAAGAAAGACGATTGTAAATATTTTCTTTAATGCACAAAACAACAACAACAACAACAACAAAAGGTTACAAACTGCAACCACGTGTGGATCCTGAAATGTCTCACTGAATAATCTACCTGTCCATGTATGTTTGCTGAGCTTTCTCCTTGGTTGTGTCTTTACTCTATTTAATTTCTATCAGAAATATTTCTGTACGCCAAAATACAACAGGGAGATGTGTCCCAGCATACTTACAAATAAAACAAACGTAAAAACAGAATAGTTATTATTATCATTATTGGGTGCATTTAAAAAAAAGAAAAATATTTCCACGGCTGGTAAATTCAAGGTATGGCCGTTAGGCGATAAGACTAATTCTACCAAAAAGAAAATAATGAGAGATGTATTTTTCTGCTAAATCCAGAAATCATTACTTTGAGATAGCTCTTATGTGAAAATCGGTGCTCTGAATAAAATTAAGTATATATTAGCTGCGTGTGTTTCTTGAAGTTTATTCTATAATTGCAGAATATAAATCAAAGTAAAATTTTAAGAAGGACTTCTGAAGTATTTCTTTTCAGTGTGCTGGAAAGGATTATGCACCTACAAAATATGTATAAAGAAGAAAAGCTTGGGTGGTTTCAGGTTTATATGTTGTTCTGACTGGCCTAATTGCACTTAATTATGTATCAAGATACTTTATTTTTATTTTGGGTTAATAAATATGAAAATCCTAAACTGATCTCTCCTTATGTTGTGAATGCAATTGTTCATTAGGAACGTATAGGATGCCACCTACTGCTTCAAGTGATCAAAGAACCTCTTTCTATTTTCTGATGACCTGTGACTAGATCAGATGCCAAATGTAAAAAGTTACTTAATAGCTGGGATTATTTCTTCTGTAGGCATATTTTAGCCAAATCTTTTTAATTTTGCCGGTAAATCTGTGAACCAAGACACGTGATGTTCAGAAAAGAATAATACGTTTAAAAAAGCTGTGATTTTAAACAACTGTTGATGTTAAAAAATAAGCACTAAAGGTATTTTTAAAAAAAACCATAGATCTCGTCCACCGGAAATTTACTTGTTTCTGTTGTTATTAACTTGAAATGTCATCAGAATTTTTAATAAATGCATTTGTAAAAATATTATTTTATAGAAAAGTATTACCGGATTTCATTTTTTGGAGAGTCAGGAATGAACAAATAAAAACAATTACAAATGCTGGGTTTTCTTTTTCCTCTGCCCCAAATGATTGAAATGTTGAAAATGATACCACATTTGTATCATTCAGTAATGACCGATGTATGTATTGAAAAGTTGAGGAGTTTGTTTTGTAATAAGTACAACCGTTATCGAGTACAAAGAAAAAAAAGTATGTTAATAAAACAGATGGTGAAAAAAAAAAAAAGCTTTGCAGAGTTTCCTATTTTTCATGGTAGGAAACTGTGCAAAACCATAAACGTCCCGCTTCCTGTCGGATGAATCTGAATAGTTCATAAAGCCGCAAAATTCTTGTGAGGCTTTTTAAATAAATGGAAAGAGAGAAAGAGAGAGAGAAAGAGAGAGAGAGAGAGAAAGAGAGAGAGAAAGAGAGAGAGAAAGAAAGAGAGAAAGAGAGAAAGAGAGAAAGAGGGAAAGAGGGAAAGAGGGAAAGAAAGAGGGAAAGAGAGAAAGAGGGAAGAGAGGGAAGAGAGGAAAGAGGGAAAAGAAAAGAAGAAGAAGAAAGAAAGAGAAAGAAAGAAAGAAAGAAAGAAAGAAAGAAAGAAAGAAAGAAAGAAAGAAAGAAAGAAAGAAAGAAAGAAAGAAAGAAAGAAAGAAAGAAAGAAGTTAGTTTAGAAGGTTTAACCTAAGGACTAATAAAACTTTTGCATCCGAGGAAAAATGTAAGATAAAAAACGAAGAGGCAGAGCATGTGCTCCCATTTATTCCCCCACAGTGCGCAGCTTCTCGCATAGAGAAGAGCCATTTGTGGCCACAAAGATGCAGAAATCCCCCCAGTGCCCGTGTGCCAGGGCCGAGGCCGCTGCCGGGCGGCGGCTCCGGCGATTCCTGCTCTCCATCCTGCGCCCCTTGCCGCTGAGCGCTTCTCTGCTGTCATCCCTTGAACGGCCTTTCCTCCACAGCCGAGGTGTCTCGCCCCTCTCCTTGTGTTTCCTAGCGCGCTTTTCCAGTCCTAAGTCTACTAGACGCGGTTTGGCTCCCGGAATTTGTGCCTAACACTTGCTCTCCGCTTGCTTTCAACTTAGATTAGGCCATCATAAGTGAGTAACAGACACCCACTGCCACGGTCGTATTGATTTTTACTCTCCTGTGATATTAAGACTAATTCGGTCCTGGTTCAACAAGTAAAAAGGCTTCCCAGAAGGAGAATGAAGTGTCCTACAGCACTGACTTTATGGTTTATGTGCCTCCCTCCCCTCCTCCCCGTGTTACCCCTTTCCTCCGAAGAGAAATAGATTTGTCGAAAGATAATTATTTTAACTCTGACGGACTCGAGCGCATAAAGCTTGATAGCGCCGGTGGTGCCCTGTGTTATTCTGGCATTTCCCAAACGATTTTAAATCCCTCCAGTTATTTATATCTCGCTTTTCAGCCGGCGCTATTTTTTTTTTAAGCTTTATTATATTTACCTGCTGATTCCAAAGCGGAGGCAAGCCTAATTGATTTTTAAAAGATCAGCAGCAGAATTCTAATCCGCTTGGGAACCTGTTTCCACCTGCCAGACGAGGGTCTGATTACGGGTAATTATGTTATTTAAGAGTTGATGAAACCGCGGGCCCGGCGCTGCCCGGCTCCCTTCCTTGCGCGGCCGGGGCGCGGAGGGGACGCGCGGGGACGCGCGGGGAGCGCGGGCGCGGCGGGGCCGCCGCCGTCACGTGCGCCGCCGCAAACACAATTACGGGGCCGCCGTTAATAATTCATGGGCTGAGATTTGGAAAATTAATAAAATGAATTATAACAAGAGGCTAATTAAAAACTTTAGTAATTGTTGTCAAGACAGCTTGATGGGAGGCGTGCTGCACGACGCTTCCCCCCCTCCTCCCCTTCCCTCCCTTCCCCGTTCCGCTTTTGGGAAGCTTTTCCTTTTTCCTCCTTTGCGACCCCTTCGCACCTGAAGGAGGCTCGGTTTGGGAGAAAAGCAGTGGGTGGATATACAGGTCAGCTGAATATGTAGGTCCCAGAGATGAGACCGAGGTAGTAAAACTGCAAGCGAGTCTCTTCTCATCGTAGCAAGATAGATAGGCAGGCGGCGGGTGGGTGGGTGCCTGGATGGATGAATGAAACCCAGGGCTCAAAAGTTAATTTAAAATAAGATGTCACGTATAAATCTTTGACGAAGCAGCCGCGGCAGAAGGAGCACCCGCACCGGAGGGCCCAGCGGGCGGACGGGCAGTGCTGGGGCATCAGCGCCGGCAGGGCGGGCAGCCCGCGGGCACGGCCGCACTTTCCGCCTTCCCTCCCGCACCGGCGAGGGCAGCGGCTGGCGGAGCGGCCCCACCGCGCCTGCTGCTCCGCGGGGGGCGGAGGCGCCGCGGGATGCTCGCCCTGCCCGCCGAGAGCCTTTCCGCCCGCTGGCTTCAGATGCAGCTTTGGGGCGGGCGGAGCGCGGCGCTCCCGCGGGCAGAGGGGCCGGAGCCCGGTCCCTGCGCGGGTGCGGGTTTATGGCCCTGTCGCCAGCCAAGCCCCGCTCCGGAGCTCGCCGGGGCTGCTCGTCCAGGGACAGCTGCACATGCAAAATCTGCTTCCCAAATTGCAGTCACTGCCCCTCTGGGAAAGCAGACGTCCTCCTTTGAACTGCTTTTTAACTCCTTCAGCCTGCTTACCTAAGTGTACCAAAGCATCTCTAACTCTGGGGGAAAAGTGGTTAAACACTTCTTTTTGTTTTAATATAAGATTAAAATTTATCAGGCAGTCGGGGGGTAGGGAAAATTACTTCTAAAAAATGATGTCTTAAGACGTTAATCACTCTAAACGTCGTACTTAAAGTATTTAAAAGGTTTTATATAAAAATTAATAATTTTTTAAAAGACACTCGGCCCTGGTACGTTGAAGATAAATTGTAACTTCTCTCTGATTTCCACAAGCGAGCCATAAAAGGCTCCGAAGTGCCTCTCTGGGTGAGGATGCCTAGCGATCCTGCCGCTCGCCCGGCTGCAGCGCGGAGCGGGTCCCGGTGCGGGCACAAACCGAGCCCTGGTCCGGCAGCCGCACCAGACAGACAGACAGACAGACAGACGGCTCATGCTGCAAACACCAGCGTAAGGAGAGGGCTTTTCATCCCCTGCCCGCGTGGAAGAAAGAAATTTTAAATTGTGAGGCAGAGCTAAGAGATGTAAGATCTGTGTGTATCCTTCTGGTTTGATTTTCTTTTTTGTTGTTGTTGTTGTTGTTCCTTTTTTTACTTTATTTTAAAAAGGGTGTTCCTTGACAAGAAGATAGCATGTCAACATGAATACATCTTTTTAGGGGCTGCGCGGAAAGGAGACGAGGCGCCAATATACATAACTTAGCCCTTGATTATGGTCATTATATAAACCGAATTACTAACAAAAGTTTGTTCTGTAACTAATTATAGCTCACTAAATCTCTGCCTCTCTTCACTTCAGCATAATGTATACAAACTTTTGTATACGCGGATCAGAATAAAACAAAGTGTTGACAGCATCCAGCAGTGGAAATTCACTTACACAAGACTTTTTTTTTCACTGAAGTGTTGACAATAAACATTTAATGAAGGCAGAGACTTGGATGTCTCCAGACAGTGTCAGAATACTTTAAACAGACCATTAGCATGGCTTCTTCTACTTCAAACAGAGCACACTATACCATAACATTATAAAAATACAAAGTATGAAACAAATAATCTGTTTATACAGATATTTTAAGCTGTTTTCACCAGCTCTGACATCCCCTGTATTTAGTAACAGAAACTTACTCATTTCAGATTACTCGCGCTTAAAAAATGTTAAATACAGTTAATGCAATATTAATCGCCCTTTGGTGATATAAAATGCAATATTTTCAGGCAGCTATTGAGCTTTTCTAGAGGAAGAGCTGATGAAAACAGTCACAGCTGAATAGTGGAGAGAAAAAAGCTCTGTATTTATTGCTTTTGTTTGGCTTTTGGCTACAGAGACAGGAACATTCTAATGGGGTAAGGACATTTATTTTATCTGCAATCTATTGCTGCTAGAGCAGGAGTGGCAGATGGGGTTTGGTGTTATATTCACAGAGTAATTTAGAGCAAATCCTAATAACTAATAATGATTTATGTTAATTTCAATCACTTATGTGACTTTATTAAAGCGCTGCTGTAAGAGGAATAGGAGAGGAGGGGGGGAGAGGAGATACTGGAGGGAGACAAGCTGTGTCTGTCTGAAACCGAACCGCGTGCTTGAAAGGTTGCTGTGGTGGGCTCCGGCGAAATTTCTGACGCGACCAAGCAGGTTTTGTTTTTGAGACTCTCTGTCGCCGGCGCTAATTTCTTTTTATAAAAGCCCCATGTAGAAATCCCGGCCACCGACGAGAGGCAAAGCAGAATAGAGAGGGAGCAAGAGAAGAAGAGAGCGTTCGAGGGAGACTGGTGTTATGCAAAATGTATTGATTGTGTGTGAGGAACCTGCAATGCTCATGTGCTGGGCTCCCGAAAGAATAGAGGGGGCTACTGGCGAAATAGCTAAGGAAGCCCCAAATGTATGTACAGAATATGAAACTTTTATTCCGGGCTGCTTCAGCGTAGTGGAGATCTACAGTTCTCTACTCACGTTGCATCGGCTTTACTCCTCACTGAAAATCTCTAGGAGGCTTTACCCCACGGGATTTTGTATTCTTATTAGGGAAAAAGAAAATAATCACAGTAAAGAGCAGCTACGGCAATGACCCTTTTGTATTTTCCCCCATAACCTTCAGTTTCATTGCAGCTGCTAACGCTGAAATGTGCACACACATAAACACAGAGGCACGCGTCGCCGTGTGTGCATTGAAAGAGGAGATCTCGGTGAAAGCCAGGAAATCCCAGAAAGCTAGCGCTGCTCTGCATAGGGTCGGTTTGATGTGAGAGAGAGGAGTACTTACAGGATTTTGAAAGGGGGGTGCTCTTCGCTTCTGGCAATTTACTTTCCCAGGTACCTTTATGCGCTTTTCTGCCTTAAGGCATGCAGTCTGAAAGTAAAACAACATCAAAGCTCCTTATTAACACTATTTTACTGAAATCAGAAGATGAAGCTACCTGAAACGTTTAATCTGGTGTTAGCATTTATTTCCCAACTAAACAGCCAGAACAAAGTTATAAGGAGTCGGGGCAGCTATCTACAAGGCAGAGTGCAGGGGGAGATGTATGTTTCTGTCAGAACCATTGAAATGCATCAAATAAACCTCAGGTTTTGCTGCATTCTAAGCCACTTTTTGTCTAATATAATTCCTCCTTGCAAACACCACTGCTGAAAATAACCTCTCTCCCACACCGCCAGGTGCATTAGGTGAGAGTTCCCTAACTTTTGGATCACTGGCAGGAAAGTCTTTTCTGCACTGCGAGATGACACTGCATTGTACATGCGACCGGATTCCACAGAAGGCATTTTTTGTGTACTCTGTGGTAGAGGACTTATATATATAGAAACATCTTTTTTTAAAATCTAGAATAAAAATAAAAATAGAGGGAGAGACAGAAATTCCCAGATTATGTACAAGGAGCAATGCCGATGTTCTTTCCTGCTCTTCGTTTGAAAGCGGCGCAGGACTTTCAAATCCGCCTGGGCGTGCACGCCTGCTTTTTGAACTGCAGCACGGCGGAGACGCCGCGGGCGGGCAGCGCGCAGGCGGAGCGGCGGGCGGAGCGGAGCGGAGCTTCAGCACCACGGAGAGCTCCGGCGGGGCGAGGGGAGGCTGACTGTCTGTCTGCCTGCCTGTCTGTCTGTCTGCCTGCCTGCCCGACTCTCCCCCTGTCCGTCTGCGGCTGCACAGAAGCCTGTAATATGTTAATAGCCGTAGGGCATGCCCGAGGTGCCATCTCAAGCTGCTTCGCACACCATATGTCAGGCCGTTAGCCACATGGATCTATTAATCAAAGGGGGAGAGAGGAGAGGCGAGAGGCAGCGAGCGGGGGAAGGGAGCTTTTCATACCCCACCCTGTGCTGCTGTACACTTTCTCCTTTCATTTCTCCCAGATATAAAGACCCGGAGTACCTCGAATAGGCAGCTGTAATTCTCTTTTGATCTGCTCTTTTATAGCCTCGGTATAACCAGCTCGGGTTAGTGGATAGCGATATTTGAGGGAGAAAGGGGGAAGGCGTCGCGTTTCCCCCGGCATAGGATTTGGTTTTAAAGTGCTGCTCAACTTCTGTGACAAAGGGGGTCTCTGTCCACCCCTTCAGCCATCTCCTTGCGGAGGGTGTGTCTGAGGAGAAGGCTTTTTCTAGCGAATCAAGCATCGTCTCCCCCGCAGGCAGCCAGAGCTCTGGCCATCCTCACCGCTTTCATATCTGCCCTATTGCCTATTGCCTCACATCATTTCTTCAAGGAAGGTTTGTCCCACGTGAGATCCACGAAAGGGCTGGATCCACAAAATTACCGGGAGAAGGAGAAGAAGCAGTCTGTATAGGAGAGTGCTGTAAAGCTCTTGTGTACGTGAATTTTTCATGCAGCCCTCAAAGCCCCCACATAAAATTCTGCCTTTCAGGATCAGCACCTGAGAAGATGCACGGGCTCTCAGGTCTGGTTTCTACTTTTGTGTGGAGGACAGGGTTTTCGGGGGACTTTGTTTTCAGGGTTGGAATGAACATGCTTGCACGGGCTCCTCCTGGACCTCGTTTGCCCGTCCGTGGGTGACGCATTGGGGCACAGCCCCTGCAATTGACACTTCCCACCTAATTCCGAGGCCACCGGATTTTATTTTTTTTTCCTTTCACGGTGACCATGAGGGAGCATGAAAGAGACTGACCTTTCGTTCAGACACCTGTTGCGTAAAGTTTTGAATTTCTAGATTATTATAAAAGCAGCAGCAGCTCAGGAAAAGGGCTCAGGAAAGTTCCTGAGTGGTGGAGGAGGGGAGGGCAGGATCATTTCAGTGTGCCAGGATCCTGCAGCAGGGACCCTGCGGGTGGATGGGGCTGGTTCCCTACCCCTGAGCTCCAGGTCAAGTGACACGCATGTGTGTGATGCAGATGATGGGAGAAACACCCGAAGAAGAGGAAAGGATGGATGCAGGCTACAGCTAACACAAGGATAAGCTTTGCTGCTTTGGAGGTTTATAAAAAAAGCACAAGGTCCCCTAGCTGGTTGAAATTCCCTGTGTTCGTACAGAGCATCACAGAGAGGCAAGTAAGAGGGAAGAAGCACTTGAGACTTTGTGCAATTGCAGACATAGGATAGTAACCCTATTGCTATGTATTGTAAGGTACAATGCATGGGTTATGTTGAAGTCAGTCTTTAAGTCTTACTTTCGACTTATTTTCTAACATTTTTCCTCTTTCTGTGGTTGGAAAAATAATGATCTTTATGCTTAGATCTAAAGCTGGCACCCATCTTGCAGAACCTTTGCTTTAATACAGATTGCATTAAACCTGCAAAAATACGAGTGCCTCTCAAAGCAGTACTTTACATTAAGACAGAGGGAAATGCATGGGCTGAGCGTCAGTTGATTCTGCATTTCCACCAAGCAAAGAGTCTCCTATTACCTTTAAATTTTGGTGCACACACCACCCATCATTTTCTTCCTCTATTTAAAAGGTAACCCATATATCTGTCGTTTTAGGTTTCCAAAGACTCGTAACTTAATTCCTTCAGGCTATTCATCAGCACAGTAATTAAACTAGCAAATGGATGTAAATAAAGTGAAATTGGTTTCATGACAGATGAGCCAAAGAGGCCTCTGACATGAAACAAGCCAGGACAATAATTATTTCTGCACGGGGCTATATGAGGAACTCCATCTAGATTTATTAGGTGCTGCAAGTTATTTGCTGGGAGAAGGCAAGACAGGAGGACTCACTTTAATTTGACGGGATTTTTTTTTCCCTTTTTGCATCCTAAGTAGGTTAGAGTGATAAAAATCTGGAATTAACTTTGGCAATACTCTGAGATACCTCTGCCCAAAGTAAAAACACGGCAGGGAAAATAGGTAGTACAGGAAAGGCTTATTAAACAATTTCTTCCCAAACGCTTAATAGGAGAAAATCTACTTTAAAACACTCCTCTCGAACCATCCCCTGTTAAAAACAAAAACAAAAACAAACCCAAAACCCCAAAAAACAATCCAGACCACTGTGAGAGCCTGCATGTGCTTCTCTTTTCTACAAATATGCATATGAAACAGTAGAGGCAATAGAAAGAAGGAAGATTTGGAGACCTTGGGAATTCTGAAGAGCTTCTCTTAAAAAATAAATAAATTATAATCTCGGCTAAATGGTGTCTGTTAAGATCACCCCGCTCCCTTTTCTCTGCCAAGGAAAAGTTTATTGCTGCGGAGGAGAGCAGAGAAAAGGGCTGTGAAAGGGAGGGTATGGATTCTGCAAGGCTCAACTGTAATTGGAGCCATCAGGTCCAGCTTGGAGTGGAAGTAATATACAGAATAAATAAAAAAAGGGCTCTCACAGCAGGTGCAGATTAGTCCCTTTTCCCCTGAAAAGATTAGAAACTGACTGCTTTATGCTTAAACGTACTCTCAATTATTTAAGCGCCCCTTCGTGATTAGCAAGTAAAAGTAACGCTCCAGAGCGCTGAAGAAATGAAGCAGGAGTAACACGGCTTTCGCCCGGCTCACGCAGGCTTTCCAGCCAGCACACGGCTCGCTCCCAGCGCCCGGACCCGGGAATTCTCTGGGTACACACACCTGTAGGGTGGGAGCGGGGCAAGGAGACAGGGAAGGGAAAAGGAGGGGGGAAGGAGAGAGGGCAGATTCAGAGGGGTAAAAATTCCGCTATCAGGGCAGTGCAGGCTACTGCCCAGCCTGGTTTCAGAAGCGATTGGGATCCGGGCAGATTTTCACCGGAATGTTGAACCCTCAATATCTTTTCCACTGGGAAGGGGAAAAAAAAAACAAACCCAATCTCACACCAAAATCGCAGACACAACCCTTCCCCTCCATCCCCTCCCCAGGCATTCTCTTTGAATGGGCTGGAAATGAGCCGCGGAAGCCTGTGTTTGCATACGGCAGTTTGATCAGGGTTCACATCTTTCTGCAATCAAATCAGAGGCGCTTTCCTCCTTTCCTCATGGAGGGGACTATGATAACTGCAAAGCCGAGGAGAGATCCTAAAGGGACCGAAATCCCCTTATGTCTGAAGCTGTCCCTTTTAACACACACCAGACTAATTATTTAAAAGTTCTTGTAAAATTAGAAGACATAGCCCAGTCCTTTAATTAGAATACACTGTGAATAGGGATAGCATATGGAGGGGAATGTCAAGAGGAGGGTGCCAGGGGCAGATCCTAGGAAATCTGTATTCATTTCTGCCTCCTATTTGTTCAGTAATCTCTACCATCATAACTAAATCTTGGAGCACTGATGTAGTTCGAGTTGTTGTTGACTCAACGTCAAAATTCAATCACTGGGGGTTTTGCATCAGCCGGGCCACTTATTTGTCTAATAAATCCGTCATTTTGTAAGAAAAATATTTGAGCAGCCGTACTTGACCTCTTGGTATCCACAAGCCACATTTATTTCTACCAGTTTACAAATGCAAAGTGGAGATGATCATCTTAATGCCTCGAGGTACTGAGTTGATTTCTGATTGGATTTTAGATGGAAATGTCTATTTTAAATACCCCGTGATTAAATTGTACATATAATAGAATTCATGCCTCTTCAAACCAAACCGTGATATGCGAATCCCGAATTTATTTTAAAGGAAATATTATTTAAGCAAAGGTGGTTTCTTAAATGATTTGTGACACCCCCCGCGGTAAGATTTTATTATAGCCGGGCATCTTCCTCACTGGAAAACTTATTTTGACCCTGGAGCGTTCGTATGGGTGGAAAGGTGTCAGAGGGGGTGAGGTGGTAGAACTCCCGTTCGAGGGTCCATGTCATCCTGTGCTGGATGATTTGCTGCCTGCTTATATGCATATTTCTTCCGAAAAGGGGGCCGCGCTGCACAAGTTTAATTGCAACTGGGGGAAATAACTTTTGTGTTGCGGAGCGGGGGAGATGGGGATGGAAGGATGGGGCGGAACAAGGTCAGTGCCCGGAGAGGAGAGGTTTCCTCTCCGGGGAGCCTTCCTCCCCGGCCACATGTCCCAGGAGCCCCCAGGGTAGCCCGCACCCCCAGCCCGGCCCGTGAGTCCAGCTGCCAGGGCAATGCCGGCGCCCCGAGCCTTCTCTCCGGGAGCGGGGGCTGCGGGTGAGCCCCTGGGGAGCGGCGGGCCCGGCTGCTGTCCTGCAGTGAGCACCCCCAGCCGCTCGCTGCTCCGCTCCCACTCCTCGAGCTCTCCCGTGGGCGCTGCCGGGGTCTGTCCGTCTCCAT
Source organism: Zonotrichia leucophrys gambelii (assembly GCF_028769735.1). Classification (NCBI taxonomy): domain Eukaryota; kingdom Metazoa; phylum Chordata; class Aves; order Passeriformes; family Passerellidae; genus Zonotrichia; species Zonotrichia leucophrys. The sequence goes on from NC_088169.1 coordinate 49,087,062, forward strand.
GGAAATCGAATCCAGCCCGGGCCGCGGTTATTATTCCCGCATTAGAGCCGGCGATCGATTCGCTCCCCAGCACCCACTGAGGGCCAGGCTGGAGCCGCCGGCCGCGTCCCGGAGCATCCCCCGACAGCCACCGCCTGCAGGAGCGGCCGATGCAGGGAAGGGGGGAAAAGGGAAATATTCCAGCATATTGGAAATATTAATGTTGGCTTGTAGGAATTAATGTAATGGGCCATGGTTATTAACAACTTATAAAGGCTTAAATCAATATAAATTAATTTAATTATGATTTCTAATTGCATTATGCATGATCAATTTGAAACACTACATTAAAGATAATTAGAGCAGGGTGCTAGTCACTAATCACTTCCCTAAGAGCTTAATGAAAAGGAATGCCATGTATTACCTGTGGGGCGGACCCATGAAATAATATAAATGCTTGTTTTCCAATGGAAAATAATTATACCTTTTAATAGACGTTTTAATCACTTTATTGTAAGCACAGAATGGGTTTGGGCTTTTTACATGGCCTTGGTTGAATTTTCCTGGTGTTGATTGAAGTGCTGATGTGTTACGAGTCCACCTATTGATGACCCAAAGGAAGACTAACTTTTATGTAAAAGTGTCATGCTGTCCTCAGAAGCTAGTGCCAAGAGGTCACAGTAGATGGAGGTCCTAGCTTAGCATAATGGGTTTAACATTTCCATGACATCATCAGGGAATCTGAAAAAGAGTCTAAGGATAATCAGAGTGGTCATTCAGAAGCGGAGTAAATATTTTATGAGGATATATAGAAGACAGGAAAGAAGGTTGTCAGAAAGGTGAATCTCTGCTTCTTCATGCTCTATGAAGAAGGTTTTTCACTTGGTACCAATTTTGATTGAAAACTCTTGTATTGTTAATAAAAAAAAAAAAGCAGATCATGACCATTGGAGAGGTGAATTCTCCTTTAGGGGATGATCTAAATAAATTTGTATTCGTGGTTGTCTTGAGGGGTTATAGGATATTTTGCTCTTACTTTTTATATAAATATATCCTCAATTGATTATTTGTCAGGGATATTGTCACTTACTCAGGGATCTGCTCCTACATTAACAATAAAAGTTCATTTATTGCTAAAATTAAAAGCAACCAATGTAAATTAATGACTTGTACATGGACACAGTGAGGCAGATTAGTTGAAAATGCCTTCCCTGTGATTAGCTTTATTTTCTTATCTTTGCTTGATAACTGAAGCAGTACATGCAGCATATGCCTTGGTTAGACTCATTATATAATTCATAGTTTTCAGAGAAGTAATGTGCAATTAGGGAAACTGAGATTTGAGGAGAACAGTAAAGAACAGTAGCACATAATACTCACATTTGTCACAGCAAAACCTGTTTGAAGAATTTTCCTTCTTTTAAGTCCTGATTGAGACCTAGAAGCTTTGGGATTCCTGAGGATAACACCGAATAAAGTGAATAAAAAGAAGAAGTGAAAAAGAGAGCTTAAATGTCACCCAAGGAGTATAGCCCTTCAAGGCTAAGTTATTAGGAACATACTGATTTTAGCACTGAACCATGACTGCAGACAACTCTGTGGATGGAAGGATTCCAAGGATATACAGCTGTTCTTTTCCACAAAGATTCCTGTCTAAAAGTGCATAGCAGAATAGCTGTCCCCCCACTCCACCATGTCCTGCAGAGGGAAGCTAGAGGCAGAAATAAGCTTACTTTGCATAAGAATTTCTAAGCATTTCAGTGAACTGCAGGATGAATCTGGTCATTCCCTGTGTTGTTCACAATTTGAAATGATGTGGCCTCATACTGCCAAGATCCAGGGACAAGATCTGAGAGCAATTTATGGAAAGGTTTTAAAAAGCACAGTTCTCCAATCTCAAACTTGCTATTTTTCATAACAACAACAACAACAACAACAACAACAACAACTCCTTTGCAGAGGCCCTTGGTTCTTGAAAGGAAAGCTCTTCTATATGGAAGTAGAAATAAAAACATAAGGCATCTTACACCTCAAACGAAGGGTGGGATATCAACATGGCTTAAAATATCCCGCTGAAAAAGCCTGATAAATACCAATGGAGGCACATTATTGTGGTTTCTGTATCCCTTCAGCTGCAGTAGCTATTCCAGCTCTTGTGACTTTCTTGCATCCTGACCCCTGCTCTAAAGAAAATGATTTCCATGACTCAATCTGTCACTAGTGAGGAGTCCCCAAGCATTGAGTCTTTGGTAGCCAAAGAGCTCACAAGGAGAAAATAGTCTGGATTTCATAAATAGCCCAAGGACTAAAACTTGTATGTAAACTCATGTTGAGATATGCCTTAATCTTCTCTGCCTTGAATAAATATTGCACCAGCCTAGGTTTTTCCTTTCTGCACCAAAGCTGGGGAAGTCTTATCCACCAAAAGGTGCAAGTGAGGTATCAGCTCATACATCTGCTTCTAAAAGTATTGATTTTTCTCTTTTTTTTTTTTTAGTAGAAGCATAAAGAAAATCTTTGCTTTTTCAGAGGACCCTTGGTTAGAAAAGCTTTACCTCCACGTTGTTGAGTGGCTAGGCTGAGAACTACATGGAGTTTATGCTGTGTTTATGCTGTTTTTTTAATATAGCAATTGATTTTAGATAGCACTGCAAACCAAGGAGGGGGCATGAGTGCTGTTTTTATGCCAGGGAATGGAATGAAAATAACTCTGTGAGATATAGTGGCAACAGAAACAAATATATTGCTCTGTAGTTACAGAACTATCCTGTGCTTCTCTGTCCAAACTAAATCCAGTTGTTAATGAAACAAATACCTTAGTGGGTCTATCATCTTAGAGGTTCAAACATGTTTGCATGCTTTTGGAGACCTTCTGAATGACTGGCATGTTTGCAACAGAGGCAATTCACCAGAGCTTTAAGACTAATTTTTGTAAATTTTTGCTCAAGTTTTTTTGTTAAATCCAAAATTGATTTTATTTGTAATCTAAATTTAAATAAAGGAATAATTTAAATTCATCTTAATAGCTATTTTTACAGTTTATAGGTATTTAAATAGTCTATAATTAAAAAACAAATACGTTTCCTGGCTGGCATTTCAAGGCTTCCCCTTTTCTGACTGATGGATTTTTTTGCAAAATTCACTGACAGCTGCAGGCAAATATGTTAGCAGAAACTTTAATAAAGTCTTTGTTTTTTAAAGCTTCAAAACGAAACCTGGAGACTTTAGTTTTCAACAATAGCACTTAGTACATTTTGATCAGTGGCTGTTTTAGTGCAATGCAGGTAAGATAATTGTGTCTGACCAGGTTGTCATTGTGATTGTGATACTGAGCGCTCACACTTGGCGTTAATATGTTGGGTTGCAATGCTATATTTAAAAAAAATTAATGGTGCAAAGACTGTATCACAGTATCAGCTAATTGGACACTGGGTACCATGATATTTTGAAAATACTCAGGGTTGTGCCAGAGAAGTTTCTAAGTAATATGAAAAAAGGAAGGTCTTTTCAGCATCCATGGGAGACTGAAGAGGATGAGTCTCTTAGCATGTAATTAAATATTAATAATAAGGAGAGGTTGGACTTATTTTTATTCTCTAAAACATTGTTAATAAGTCTCAGTCTGGCACTGAAAACATTAGGCACATTACTGTGTGTCTCACCTTCTTAACCTTGTTTGCATGTTTTAAGTAAACATATTTTAAGGGGTTTTTTTATGATTAGTGACAAAAACAATATGTATGTTAAATCAGTGCTGGGCTTGGGAAAGGAGCACATTCTGGCTCAAATTCATCTGCTGCAAACTGAGTAAATCATGATAGTCACCAACAATTTTATCTGTATTTAAACTGCACATGGTTTGGTTGTCCATAATAAAGGTCAAGAAAGTGGAGCTTAAAGTTATCCACAAAAAGAAAGAGAAAGTAGAAACATTAAAAAATAAGCTGTATTAGGAAACAGATGAATATAATGACCTTCCTTACTCTCAATCATATGCTGCCAGATAAGTGTTAGAGTCTGAAAAATTGCACTAATGAAGCTATTTGAAGGCTTTTGTGGACAACTGCTTACTCTTTGAAGATTAAATGAATGATGTTGATGTGATTAATCTTAGTACAGGGAGTGATGCAGCAGCCAGAAAATACCTTGGTGATTTTCATAATTAAACTGAATCAACATTTCAAAGAAATGCCAGTGTTATCACTTGTATATTAGAATTACATTCATTAGACAGAAGAAACAAATAATTTGAGCAAACAAGATTTTCCTTTTGGTGTACTGAGACTTCTGTCATGTCTCAGAGTATCTTACTATAAATCATCATTACTGTTTAATTTTGTCCTTGCTTTTTCAGTTACTCTTTTCTATTTATTTTTTCTTAACCATCTTAATGATTCACTGTTACTTGCTTCCTGATTTCTTATTTTACTATTAAATAGCCTTTCCCAGTTTTCCTGTTAAAATTGCCTGCCCACTCTAGGGTTTCAAATCATTGTCACTGAAAAATAATGTGAGTTGTAGCTGGTTTATGTGGGTAAGGGACTCAGGCATCCCAATGATCTCTAGCTTTACAAGGGCTTATCTGTAAAGGATAGGACAATTCATAGCATACAGGGATGACAACAGACTGCATGAGACTAAGAACACAAATGGTTGTTTACAATGATCTGTGGAAATAGCAGTTTGGGTTAGATTCTGCCTGACTAACCCATTTCCTAAGAATCTCACATATTTCAGTAGGACTGCCCAAAGTAATATTCCTTAACAGCTGCTAAATTGGCAGAATCTGGGCTCACATAATTGAGTCACCTTAAGTGGTCTTTAAGAGTGCATGCCTAAAATATTTGAATAATATATGCACACTGTTTTGTAACATAAGGTGCTCAGGATATTATATGTTTCCCAACAAATGTTTACAGACACATAGGTGGACACACACATGCACACATATACTCAGAAACAGTAAACTTGCTGACCTGCTAAACAGTGATGGTAGAAGCAATGAGCATGAAAATACAGCCAGCTGCTTCTTTAATGCAAATCCAAGTGAGGGTGTAGGGTTAATGATTTCTGTATCAATACAAATTCACTGTGTTACTCCTCCCATCACCACTTCAGATTATTGGAAAGGTTGCTCTGTGACTTTTGGTAACCTTGATATTTACAGTGTACTTCTAGCTGTTGCCCAATCTTTCCTTTCACAGCTGCTTAATATATATAAAAAAACCCCCAAACTTCTTTAGTACAGTGGATAAAAGAAAGCTTTTCACCTTGAGGACATAAATTTTAGTTCATTCCATAACCTGAAGTGGAATGAGCTTGATGATCTGCACACAATCTCTAATGGGCAATTTTCATCACAACCACCAAGCAGTAGTTTTCTTCCATATTAATTTAAAAAGCTTTATATGGACATGGAATGCCCACTGATCCCGAGGAAAAGATTTCTTTTTTACTGTTGAGATACGATAGAAGGGTAATGCTCCCTCTCCCCATCTGACCTTCAGTCCCTTCACCCAGCCCTGTTTTTCTGCATAGCATACTCCATTTACTTGTGCTCATTTTTCCCATCTCACCTCTCTCTTCTTCATACAGGCAACATTGTATTTTCTATCTCCCCATACATAATTTTGTCTATATATTTTCCCTTTCTTCTTTATTCTGTGGTGGGCCCCTTAGGTTTGGCACTACTTGGCACTGTGCTTTGTGTATGGCTTAGTAGGTGCTCCTTACTCTCAGAGTAAATGTGATTACCACCAGTACAAGGCACCTGCTGAAATTAATGGCCTGAAAGTGAATCTGATTAAATTCATGTGTTGGCTGATTTCATACTCACATCTGTCAGGCTGAGTGGCATCTCTGTGTTTATCAGTCATCCCAGAGTGAACCTTGTGACCAAAGAAAATGGTCAGAGTGAGCTATGTGTTCATCTCACCTACTTTTAACCATAAAAGAGACAAATTCCCTACTCTGAGCTAACAGTTAGGTTTCTGCTATTGTTCATGTATAGAGAGGTAGGCATTTCTGGATGGAGATTTATTTCACCTGAGGACAACTGGCTGTGATAGCTGAGCTGAATAGCTCTCTGGAGGTTCCTATCCTTTTCATGGTACTGGCACAGATGTAGAGCCTCAGCTAATTAACCAGCCTTGGAGAGCTGTAGCTCCTCACCTCAATCTTTGTGGCCCAGGTCTGCATGAATTTCAGGTGGGTCTGAAAAAGAGCGTGGGAAAATAGGGAGTCTGTTTATTCAGGAATTTGTTTTGGCTGCAGATGTGTGAACATGAGAATGACTCCAAAGCCATTCATGTGAAGGAGCAACAGCAGATTGGTTGGCCGGGCTAGAAATTTCCCTCACCTTCTCAGAGGTTCAACTTGGTTTCTTTGCCTTAAGTGAGATGGAGGAGAGGAATATAAAAGGAGGAAGTGTCCTCTACTCCCAGGGTCAATAGCAAAATGTATTTTATATAACTGTATATTGAGCTGGTCTTTAATTTCTGTTACTTGCTTCTTCTCTTAAAAATTAATGCAGTGGGCATCCCTCATGGCATCTCAGATACTTTAAATACAGTCTGCCCTTTTCTCCTCTCCCCCTCCTCATCCCTGAGCTTGACCTGGGGCTGCACAATCCCAGCAGAAGGCCCAGGTAAGATCAGTGGCTGAGTGCAATGCAGTGCATGTGCTGCCAACATGAGGGCACTGCTGCTGGCCAGGATGGGGCTGCACTGTTGGGCCTGAGAGTTTGAGGTGATTATCTGGCAAAGGTACAGACAGGAAAGGAAAAGTAGCTGGGATAGTTAGCTGTGATAAGCAGCTCCCACAAAGGGGTGGCAAGGAAGCAACAGCAGAGAGTGGGTGTAAGAGCAGTATTAATCTTCTGCTGTACCATGCTAGCTACATGTATATAATCAATTCCTTTTGTGTAGATACAGTAATACTGATTTCTTCCTTTGGGACGGAACAATTAATTAGGGTGAGATTCCTTCAGCTGGCTTTAGACGTTCAAAAATAGGCCTTGAACCTGAACTGTTTGCTCAAGGTCTCTTTGGAGTCAATGTAAAGGTATAACACCTCATGGGAATTCAGTCTACCTCTGAACAAGTATCTCATGCAGGATAGATGAATCACTCCTTGGAGGTACCTATTTCTCTTTATTTTTAAAGGGTTACAGCTAGGGAGAATCAATCCTTTTCCTCCTGTAAAATATTTATGTTATTTCAATGGCCATCTGACCATAAAAAAGGCAGGCAGGAGGAGCACATTGTACAGCACAGGCGTGTGGTATGCCCACACCAGTGCACACACACGTGCATTCATGTGGCTCCAGGAACCACGAGTAGTACAGGGTCTTCATTCTTTTAGGGAAGCAACACTATGGAACAGTTTCAGTGAAGGAAATTTAAAGACAAAACTTGCTTCTTCTGTTGGAGATTTCCAGTTTATTAATGCTATTGAACCCTGGGAAGACTATTTTTACAGACTTTTGAGAAACAGACAGATTGAAGTAGTTATAGGTAAGCCTTTATTAACCCCTGACAGGCAGCTGTTGTTGTAATGACTATTGGTTGAACCATATAGTTTGTAAAAATATTTACTAAGTATGGATGGAAAGAGTTTAGACAATGAAAGCAGTGAAAATATCTTCAGAAATAAACACTTTAAAAACATGTTCCTACCCATCATACATAACACCATGCTCATATAAACAAGGAAAAGGACTATAAGGAGTATCTTTTGTTTTTTTTCCCCTGTACGATGAACATTCATATTAAACAAGAAAGATACAGCATATAAACCTTAATTTTGAGCTAGTTATTCCTGAGGTTCCTTTATATATCACTTTAATGTATAATATAAATTTTTATTTCTGCCTATTTTTAAAAGTATGAACAAATAATGTATCTTAAAAGGTATTGTTTTATAACTGTTTTGTGATAGAATATTTATAGTAGTTGTTTATCCATAATAATGTTGTATATTTAACACAAAGATGGAAAAAGTACAACACTGTTGGCTTAAGACAAAGCAATGGTTTTTTATGGTTTACATTTCAGTACTAATAATTGAGTATACAGATGATTTTGTTTCCCCTTTAAAGGAGCTTTCTAGGAAAGCTACCTTTCAAAATTACTAAAGAGTTTTTAGTAATTTAGTTTTTAGGTGTTTGACTCTAAAATGGTTTGTGATGAAGTACAGATGGCTTCATTTTCTATAAGCGTGGTCCTTAGTCACATTAAGTGGTACTACTATTTTTTTTCTATTCCAGACCTTCAAATGCCTTTCATAAGCGATGATACGGATGTTTCAGACAGACAAGTGAGATGTGATTCTGTTCATTGGATCAGGAGATTCAAAGATCTTGGTGATGTTTCTTGCTGAGGTGCCAAGGCTCACTGAAGAGGTGATAGGGTGACCAGGATATCTATATTGTGTTTTGGACTTTCAGGTACAAAGCAAGACCTATGGACTTGAGTTATAGAGGCCAGCAGTGATGTCTTGTGCTGTCTGGAATGGCATTAGATGCTATATTTAGGGAAAGGAGTCCCTCACTGGTCTAAGGTGACATTGATTTTATGGAGACATGACTTGCATCCTTGAAGTTGCCTTTGTCAATGATAAAGGGAATCTAGACTGACTTGTCCAGTCATGGACATTTAACTTTACTGTAAAAGTAAAGTTAGGTGAGCTGAATTCTACTTTTGAGACCCAAGTCCAAAACCTACTGCTCTAATCTTCTGTTCAGCTGCCAGTTCATCCTGGGAGGCCCATAAAATATTTAAGTTTCTAATTTCTATTCTTCTCCTGAATTTCTTAGAAAAGCTGAGTGACAAAGCTAGCATTTAGAAACATAAATTGTTAGATCTCTCTCTCCAAAGTGTATTGATGTCATACCATAGACTCAAGGAGCCTTAATGCCTTACAGCTTTTAAGTATGTTTGTTGAAACACATCTGGAATTGATCCTGTTTTCTCTAAGAAAGTCTTATCATTAGGATACTTGTTTAAGAATTGGGTTCAGGACTTGTTTCAGCTTGAGATAACTCAAGGCTGAATTTAGTTAACCATGAATAAGGCCCAAGTGTTATTTCAGGTTTATCTGTCTGCAGAGCTGGTGGACGTAGCACAGGAACTAAGTAGACCTGGGGTGTCAACTAAAGGGCAGCTGGAGGTCTGCCCTGCACACATTTATGACTCCAGATGCCCTTGTATACGCAACAGGAAGAATCTTCAAACGTCAATGTACCATCTTCAGGGGGAAGCAATGGTATAGCCAAAATCTGCGGCTGACTTCTCATAGCTGCTGTCTTTATGTGAGCCTGCTCCCGGTAGGCAAATTCTCTGAACTGCTCTTTGATGCCTAGTTCACCCCACCAATCAATTAGGAAGCCTAAGACCCCAATTTAGGCAGCCTGTGACTGTCTAATCATTGTTCTTAATTTTACTAACTCCAAAAAGGGAATTAAGAGATGATATAACTCTTTGAGACTGTGCCCAAGCAGCCAGCACTTCATTAATGAAATTATCCAAGAGTCAAAAACCTGCTTCTGGACAATCTACTAACTGCCTAAATCCTGATCCTCCAATGGTGTAACACATGCCTATACAATCTTTGGATTTTGTTACTTTATCCCACACATTTATTGTATATGTAAAGCTGTAAGAATAGTTTTAACTCCTGAACCTTGCCAAGTTCTGTGGCCCTATAAATGAACAGGGGATGCCAATCCATTCAGGATTTGCTGCATAAAAGTAGAATAGAGTGTATGCTTTAAGTTTAGTGTGAACTTGTTTTCATTTGAAGGTAGAAAATTCTGATTCATTCTGTTTTGTTAGGGATTTGAAGTGGCATCTCTCACCCAAATGTTCTAAGCATCAGGCGAGTAGATTTTCTGGGGTTGGCTGCTCACAGCCTCTCCTTGCAAGATGTGATGTTCCACTTCACAGAGAGTGATTAAATATTCATTAAGCTAGTGAAAGAACAAGCTTCTCAGAAGACAGAAAGAGTCTGGTACTTAAGGCAGTCACCTGGGAAAAAGGGAGATCTGGATTCCAGTCACTGCTGTAATGATTACTTAGTATTAAATACATACACTGGTTCACGAACTGGAACCCAGCTTCTTTTTTCTCGTGGGGAGGGGTTGACTATCAAGCACTTGGCACTTTCTGTCCAGTGATTACTTAATTATCCAGGAAAGCTGTGGTTGGGGAGAACAAGCACCTCTCTAGGAGGTGGGAGATTGTAGTTCCATGTGGCAAAGAAAACTAAGTGTGCATTTTTTAGGCCCTTTTATTATCCAAAAGCTAGAAGAGGAACAGAGCACCCTTTCCTTAGGGAGTAAATGCTGCAATTCAGGGCTTTAGAAACATGGAATTCCAAGTGGAATGCAACATCTCCTCTAATTCAAAAGTAAGTTGCAGCACAAGGAGAAGGTTTAAGGCATATGTTTAATATAGACATTTCCTGAAGTGCTTCCTTGACTAGCATGTCTTTGTGGATTCCATGTTTTTAGTACAATCTGTAAGGAAACAGGCATCTTACTTAGGACTACAGATTTTGCTGGAGAATTTCATCTGTTGGATAGGTGCTATGATATTTAACTAAAATCTCTTGCAGATCTATCCTTTAAGGTAATATTCTCAAAGACACTTTGTGTTGCTTTCATAGCTTCTCTTGAAGTCAGTGTAGATTTTACCATGGACTTAAGAAGGGGCAGACCTGTACTAGCAGAGATATCTCTTATGCCCCATTTTCCCCATGCAATTTCAAAAGAAAGAGAGTATATATCCTGTTAAACACGTTTCCACAACAATTTAATTCTTGATACAAAGATGATGGATTTCTTGCTTTGATTTTTTTAAACATGTATGTTTCTATGCTGAGAAATATAAAGTTATGTACATTGATGTGAATAATTTGAACTTCTAATATGTGTGATGGAGATGTGGCTCTCATTTATCAACAAATGACCTAGGAAGTTTTAGGGTTATGCTGCTTGGGGTGAATGTGAGCATTAAGTTATGTCTATGAACTTGTTAATTCAGGACCTGAATTACAAATATCAGGCCAAGAAAACACCTATTGGACATTGAAAATTCAGGCATTAGGCAGTGAGAGAAAGAAAAGAAAAATAAATATTGACTTGTTTGTAGAACACATTGAAAAGGAAAAAAAAAGAAACAGTGAGACAAATCTTTGCCATGTCACCCTATGAACCAGAGGCAAATTTTCCCTTGGAGAGATAAACGACTGGTTTTCCTTGCCTCAGAAAGAAGTCGGAAAAAGTGATTCAGGAAAAAAAAGGGGACTAGATTGATTTTTGCATAAAGATAAATCAAAGTAGACCTCAAATAACCCCTTCTCATGTTTTGTATTTTCTCCTTTCTCTCACTCTCTCTCTTTCTCTCTCCCTTTTCTGCCTACCATTAATCTGTTACTGTTTCCCTTTTTCTTTGTTTTTTTTTTTCCTCTTTCACATCTGCTATTTTTTCTTTCTTCCTTTACTCTTATCCCTCTATCCAACCTTGGGCATTCCAGACTCACTTGCACAGAATAATCTTCAAAATCATCCTTAAGTGGAGGATTTAGCTGCAAACTCATTCACAGCTACTTCTTTCTGTCCCAATAGAACAAAATATTTATCCAGAAAGGCATGATAGGAAAGCTAGGATCCTCTGTCTCTGAAAATAGAGTCTTTGAACTTTTCAGCCAGAGGAAGTTTTCTGTTGGCTATCACTTATGAAAAACTGTTGGCTTTGTTCATTTTTGTTCTTATTCGCTAAAGTTCAACAAGCTGAAAGAAATATCTGGGCCTTGATCCTTGAATCTATTGAAAGCACAAAGGAGAAAGAGGGGACTAGAAAGGAAAACTATTAGGTTAGCACAAACTAAGCTAGTGTGTGCTCTTCCAGACTGAAAGAGAGCAAGATTAAGGATGAGGCAAGAGATATGGAAATTCTCCCTAAAGGCTCTGTACTTGTCTGCTGTTAATAACCTTTCTTAGCTTCAACACGCAGGCAGCTCTCCGCACTACCTGCCTTTCTGAAAAATAAAAGGATAAAAGACATTTTAAATAATTCCAAATTTAGTCATGTTAAGAAAAAAGAAGTGAAGAAATGAGAAGCCAGCAAGCGAGTGAGTTCCTTGGTGTGGCTCAGAAGTGCTGGAGCAGGTGGCTCACCCTGGGGGGACAGCCAGCACTATGCTGGCCAGTGTTCCTCTCTGCCCTGGCATCTAAGATTCATGTTCCAATTAGCCCTTAAACTGGGAAGTACTCAGGGATGCTGCTAGGTCACATTTTAATTAAAATTCAGAAGATTCTTGGAACACATTGGGAAGCTCATAAAATAATTTTACTCGTAACTGTTTTACTATTGTCCCCATTCCTCTTCACTAAACCTCCCACTTCTAACAAAGGAATCAGAGACAAGTCTTTCACCTTACAAAGCAAAGCAAAGCCTGGTCCCCACCACGTGACATGCTGATGATCATTTTAAAGGAGTCACTCTAAATTAACTTATTAATGTCAGACTGTTCCTGTATGTGTGCAGCCAATACAATTGTATGTAAGAAAAATCCGTCAGAAACTTTAAGTGCCAGAGATACCACTTCTGTTTCTACATTTCTGTTTCGGTTTTTGGCACTCAGTCTAGCATCAAAAGAAATGCTACTGATCATCTGCAGTGTCACTAGGACAGACAGTCAGTAAAGTCTGTCTGTCAAAAAAAAGGAGCTTGAGTGTCAGCAGACTGGGTAAGGTGTCCTACTCTGGCATGCAGGGTGGCCAAAGAAAAATAATTAGACACTTCTTAAGGGACTCATGAGAGACTTCATGCTGATTCCTGTGATGTCAATGACACTCAGTAGGAAAGGGGCAACAAGGGGCAATTATGTATCTGATTGCTTTCTTTTAAGTACTTACATAACAGATCTTCAATCAGCAACAAAACGGGGTGTTTTAAGCTCTTGACGAAGAAAGCAAGCAAATAATCCACAGCCTTCTCAGTCTGAGGGCAAGAATTTGTAGATATGCATGTCCTGATTGTGCCCTTGGCACTAACTTCAGGAGGAAAGCTGTAAACACACACACTGAATATACGCCTACCCAGGGGAGGATCTTAGGGGGAGAGCTCAGGCAGGTGTACACATAGAACCTGGCTGTTCCACACCTGGGTGGCTAGTTCAGGAACAGAATTATTGTATATCCTGGTGAAGTGTTTCAACCACCAGACTAGTGTGTAATAATTGGGAATCACAGGGATACCATACTCAGCAGAGCCCAGACAATTAAAGGTCAGAATGAACAGGTCTAGCAAATCAGGTTCATCTGGGAACTTCTCCATCCTATTAGCATTTTTTAAGTGATGACAGACACAAAACTGCATTCTGAAAAGTCATCTCAGTTGCAAAACCCCAACAACGACCAAATAAACAAAAAACCCAAAAAAGAAGGTGATTTAGTACAGTTATTTAAGAAATCCACACATTGTTAACTCTAAATAATCTAAATCTAAACAATTGAAATCTTTGAAGGCTATCTTGCAGCTGCATGAAATCCATTTATCTTCTGGTGATTTTCCTAATAGCACTTAAGGCATTAGTCACTATAGCTTAGTCAGAGCTCCTGATACTCTGGCAACACTCCTGAAATGCTGAGAAATTCCAAAGAGTTTTTATGTCAGAATAAAAGGGAGGAGGCATAGATAGATAACCATAGTTTTACAGGCCATTTCTAATAAAATGAAGATTACATGGCCATTACATGGCTAGCCATGCCAGCCAATCACCTCTTCTAGATCCCTCTAAAGTCACCAATTTTGAGAAAAGATTTGCTGAAATGCCATCACCATCCCCTCCACCAACTCAGAATCCTTTCAGAATTCACCCTGCCAAGTACTACTTAAAATTATTGAAAATAACCATTGAAATTAACAGCAAATTACTTGGTTTCTAAGATGTGAAAAAATTGCAGCCTACATTAATGAAGCTCTTAGTTTTGAGAGTGAAAACAAAACCCTGTAGTTCACAGAAAAAAATGCAACTATAAGTGATTTAAAAGCAGCCAGACACTAGAATCTGGGAAATATTAATTAGTGTACTGTCCAGTTTTGCATAATATCCTGTCTTTATTCTAGTTTTGGTTGAAAACAAGAAAAAAAAATCAAGGTAGAATAAAAAGAGATGTATTTTCAAAATAGAGTTATTTGTGTGCACACTCTAGATGGTTATTTGCATTGGCCATCTAGATACTGTAAGAAGAAATGGACAAGAGGGAAATTTTAGACATTACTGCTGTTTTTCACAGTCTTAAGAAATTATAAACCTGCTGATGCTCATCTTTAGGATTTTTTTTCTTCCTTTATACTGTTCCTGACCTAAATTCATTTGCGCTGGACTTTAAGATTCAGCACATCTGTGTGCTACTTTATTTTTGTTGTGTGCTGGGAGACTCCAGAGCTCTCTCTCTGCTTTCCTTTTGTTATCAACCACAACAAAACCATGTGCAAGTTTAGTTCTGTAGCAGATCATCTCAAGGCTGTGAGCAGCAGTTTCACTTGGCTCTCATCGTCCTCCTGGCACAGCTGGTATGGAGTCCACATCCACCGGATTCCATGTCAGAGAGGCTCTTGTCCTGACATGGATGTGTCAATGTGACATGTTTAAAGAAACCAGAGTGTAAAACTATGTTTTAATTACAAGTTCTTAAGTGGAAGACACAGCATTGCTTTCATTTCTTCTAGTGGGTTTTTATCTACAAGAAAATACCTAGCAGTTTATACCAAGAATGAAAGAACACAACAGACAAAATGTATTCTTTTTGTGGAGGTTGGGTCAAAGGCAGCTCATTCCTGTTAAAATATTTTGGAAGTGATGATGACCAAGGAAGTGGAAGCATTTATATGTTTACTGAGTTAGGCTGGGATTAGCACTGCAAGCTTCAATCAGAGGTAATTGCCTCCTTTTACAACAGCAACAAACAACAACAAAAATATGCTTCTGGGGAATGATGTTTCCCTTCTGAAAGTAGAAGTCCAAATACATCATGTGAATTGAGATCTACAAATGTATAGTGCTCCTCACTGCCTCAGTATTTAGAGAAATAATTTATATGTAAACATCAACATGTAAGACATCTCAGGCTGGCCAAGGGAAACCTCACACACATTATATTTTTCTAGGTACAGATTCAGGAACATCGCTTAAAATGCACATCTAAAATACATGCAGATACTTCATCGCTCTCATCAACCAGTTCCAGTAAAAATTCAGATGTCCAGCTTTGTTTACCTCACACATTCACTGCTGAACAAACTGCTTTTCAAAGGAGATGTTGGAGTGATCCAAAATGATCCAAGGGAGTTAGCTGTCAAGTGTCCTGGATGGTCAGAGGCACTCTGACCTATTCTGCTGCTACAGGGTTGAATGGTGCTTTAGTTATAGAACACTATGGGACCCATATATTTATTTATTTGTTTAGTGTAGGAAAAAAACCAAGAGAAAACTACATGAAACCTTTAAAATTAACACAGATGTATTTAGGCAGTAAACAAATACTTTTGGAAGAAACACTTTTAGGAGGAACATATTTTTAATGATCTTTTGGATTTCAGTGCATTATTTTTATGGCTGCTTGGGATTAGGAGGGAAAAGAGCACAAAATATTTTGTTTATTTCCTTTCTTTTCACACATGTCATACCTTGAAATATATTGAAGTGATGGTGTATTTCTGCAAGTATCTCCATGTTTTGGGGAATACAGTTATTTTGAAGGAACCTATCTTTGCTTGCTCGTTGCCTTGTTCTCTTGATTTTTTTGTCACCCTCTCTTTCTTTTTCCCATTCTCCTATGACTAACTGGAAATTGATTTTTTTCTAAGTAGGATGGTTATTTCTGTGATCTTTAGCTAAGTATTTAATTTGATACTTGATTTAAAAAAATCCTCCTGTTGGTTTGTCTTTACTATGTATTGCTTTAATGATCCTTGGTAGGCTTCCTATGCATTGATTAATACAAATAAATAGAATGTCAGTATTATGGTAAGAAGGAATACACATACATATATTTCCTGTATATTAGTAATCTGACTCTTTTTTTCTCTTTCTCCCTCTAAATGCAATTGCATCACAAAATTGATTTTGCTCCTTTCCAATGCAGAGCTACAGTGAAACAAAAACCCCCAACCTCTACAATTAATGGGAAACCTAATTCTTTCTTACAGGTGAGAAACTTTTGGAAGGAAAAATTAAATTTTTTTGGCCTGCACTGCATGAGTATTATGTATCATAAATCTAATAACTGATCTTGCCACATATAATTCAACCAAAAAACTATTGTTAAAAACTGAAAAAAAAATTGAACCCATTATTTGGAGGGAAACCTGATGAAATATTTTCTCATTTCATTTGTGAAGAACTCTGTTTTGCTACTCGGAATAAAATAGACATCTAAAGTAAAGAGCAGCAAGACACAATATCTCATCAACTGAAATGAAAAATCTCATTTATCTGATCACACATTCCTATTATATTTGCATTTTTCCAAAGTGCATCAGTTCATCTCATGTAAGACTGGGGGAAGGGAGATTAAAAACCTGATGAAAGAAAAAAAGTCCCCTGGCCAGATGAGTTTTTAAGAGGCTGTCATATGCTGTGAGAATAACCAGAATGCAAAGCCAGCTCTAGCAGGGGTGGAAGTGGATATCTCCATGATGACTTATCTCCTAAGGACTTAACAGAAGCTACTGCCTTATCCAGAATAAATTTTCAGGAAGACTGCATGTCAGACTATAATCATGACCAAAAGGTTTCTCAGCTGGCTGATAGGTAGTTATCTTTGCAGACCCCTGTATCAGGACACAACACTTCTTTTGCAAGTATTTATATCATTATTGACAATTCAGATGAATTTGTGACCTCTGTGTTGGGGTACCTGCTGAACTCAGAGTTCCAAAATAACTAGCCATGGCTGCCAATACAAGCAACACCATCCTTTTCTGCTACTTTCACTTAGGGTTCTCTGCTTTTAAGTATCCAGGAGCGCTTGATGGTGCTGGCTTGACCTGCCAAGATGCTTCTTCCCTTTAATTAAAATATCTGCTTTAACATATAATCTGTCAAATAACTACATTAATCAGAGTGCTAGAGAGAGATATGGAAGGAAGAGAGTAGAAAAACAGAGACAAATATTTAGAAAATTCCAGTTAATGTATGTTTGGAATCATACTTCAGGAATTCACACTAAAATACAACTGCTATCTGTAGTACTAAAAAAAAAGTCAATCAGTAGATCTGGTTGCAAAATGAAGTTTCTATTTCACAGGAATTTTCACATTTCAAAATGCACTTGCCTTTAAAATGTGTGAAATGCTGAAATCTCAAATTATATCCTGCCATAGAAAGCCTGCAACATTTTTTATTCAGTAACTTCAAATAATCCTATTACAAATAATTACTTTGATAAAGCCAAAATGTTTTATTTATGAAAAGCATAATATTATCATGTGAAATGGGTATAACAATGTTCAAGACTCCACTTTGATTTTGAGCTACTCAGAATCATCTAGTGGGTCACAAAAGAAATTTTTTAATGAACAGCACCCTCAAAAACATCTAGAACCCCTTTTCACTGACATTGTACATGCAGCAGCTGAACGAGGGGAGATGCAATAGCATCCATCCACAACTGCAATTGTGAATTGCATGTTTCAGGTACCCCTTCATGGCAGTGCTCACAGTCCAGGGGAGCTAGCAATATAAATCATGGGGCATAATGTAATGGAAAGGCAACTTGATAGAAAAACACCCTGCAATTTTAGCAAACAGCATGTGCACAGTGTTGGTTTACAGCATAGAGGGTGTTCAGTAAAAACTGATTAGCTGCTACACAAGCTGCAGAAGCCCACTGAGTTTGACATGACATTTCTCCAGAGCCACAAGTGCTGCCTCAGAGGACTTTGGCAACAAGCAATAGCCAATCTTAGCTGTCATATTGTGCACTGGTATGGACTGGGGCAGTTGGTCATCCAGCTAGTGAGCGCTTAGACTTGGTTTAGGTAGTGAATCTCGCTAAATGCTTCCTAGAGGAGGGCATGGGAGGATTCTCCCAATGGCTGTTGTATCCAAACTCATATCTGTTTGACAATCCCTATGGTGAACCCTCAAATATCTCATTTCTCTCTCCTCCTGAAGTTTTTCTCAAATTCTCATGTTATGCTAACTTATCAGGCACTGCTGAAATTGTCACAACAGCAAAAAAAAGGGACAGGCCGTTAACAAAACACGCAAAGGAACTACATCTCCCTACAGTCACTGATGAGGCTTTAGGGGATGCAGTGAACGACTGTGATGTTCACAGTGTCATATCCTCTACTGGCAGTCAATAGGAGAAATTGAAAGAATATTTTAGCACGTTTCAGTGCGAAGATTTTACCTTCCCAAGGGCTTCTAGGCTTCCTCTCCCAGGCTGAAATAGCATGTGATGATGACATTCTAGCTGAAACCTTTGCATGAAAGGTGACACAGAAAAGAGAGGTCATTCTACAAAGTAGTAGGATTGTGGTATCCTCCCTGAAGCTGTGGATTCAAGTTCCTTTAGGAAACAGAAGGCGTTAATCTCACTTGAACAACATGGGTAACCACTTCACTGAGATTCACCATCATTTGTTATTCTGCTGGTATTTCTTAGGGAGCCTAATCTTTTAAATATATTAGAGGTATGAAGCAGATGCAGCACAGCACTGAGATGCTTCTGGAATGGGGAAAAGATGGAATTTAGTGGTTTTGGGCAGCATTGAATGACAGCAGCTGGGAGCATGACGGCTGCAAAAGCCATTCGGGATCAACTGGCTTTTAAACAGAGATACTAAAGAAATAGCTTTTGGATTTAAATGTATAAAATAGTAGGAAAACACTTCAGTGTCATTTAAAACCCTTTGTGGACCTCTCTCCTACTCCCTCTATAATTTTTCTTGTTCACTTGTCCTTTTGACTAAATTTAAATATCAATATTCTCCATTAAAGACACCACAGTATGCACGCTTTTGAGGACACTTAACTGTCTTTTGTCCATAATGTCTGTGCTTTTCACAGTTTAAGTTTTTCAATAGTGAAGCTGAAATACAGACCACCAAAAGCAGATTTCTGTTCCTATATAACCCTGCAAAATCAGGCATTTGCTGTACACCGTCAATACTGTTTTCAACTTCATTCACTAACACTGGCTTTGCCATGCTTTTCTGAATAAATTGACCATTGAAAAAAAAAAGAAAATAAGGAAAAAGAAAAGGAAAAAACTAGCTGAAATTCACAGGTGTGCTCATCTGCTTTGAATGCTTGTGATAAAATTTGAAAATACAGTTATTCTTGCTGCAGATGTTGTTTGGAATTGTTAACAAGAGTTTCTCACCAGCTTCAATGCTTCAAGTATTTAACAAAAACAACCAGAAATCTTCATACCCAGATTTGAGTAAAGCCAGTCCTTGATGGCTACAGAATTGTGTGTTTAATCTGAATATGCTTCAGGTCACTGCTCAAAGCTGCCCTTAATAAGAATACCACTTCCAGTTTCCCTTTCTAATAGCTATAGAATTTTTTTCCAGTCTCTGAAAACATATGATCTCTCAGGCATCTTCTGAGTAAATAACCTTTTCTATGTCAGCTTCTCTGCCCAGTTTAGTTCTCCAGTGAACTCCACAATTTTTATACAGATTTTATTAATGGTTATTTGTCTGAAAAGATTATCCTTCCCCCTCAAAAGCTTTCCAGTTCTATTTTGCTTCACTTTGGATTTCAAGAAAGTCATTTATAGAATGATTTGCATTTTGTAGGATTGGTCTTGACACACCTTTCTGATAGATTTTTCCTCAGACATGAGAGTTCTTATGAAAATGACACTTGGCTTTATGCACTTTCCATTTCTTATCCCTGACAGTCTGTTCGACTCATACAAGCCGGCACGTTCTCAATCTGTGGCGCCCAACTGAGATTATCATCTTTGTACAACTTGTTAATGCCAGTGACATTTAGAAGTCTCTGCACTGAGCTATGAAATAATTCAGATGCAGAAAGAATCCCCAAAAAAGGCATTTGAAAAGAGCGCCTGCAGACAAAAAAAAAAAAAATTAACATCCACTCTCATGAACCTTGGATTTTGCCAAACAGATCTGAAGCTCCCTGAATAAGAGTAGGGGCATTGACCAGCTCTCTTGGGATGGATGGGCTAGTTAAGATGACATAATACTTCCATCATGATGTCAGTTCTAAAGTCCAGATACTTTACCCTTGATCACAGAAACCAAATTTCACCCTCCTTTCCCATACCTTTTAAAAAGTGCATGTTCATTATGTGGTTCCTCAGTTTTCTACTTGCTGCTCTTGATGTGATGCACTGCCTCTTATCTTTGGCCTTATTCTATCTCAGTGGTTCTCTAAAAGCTGTCCATTGTTGCAAATTAGGCTTTGCTCTATGAAAAGAAAGGAGGCTTTAACTCTGTTCCACTTTACTCCTTTTAGGACATTCAAGTGGTGAAAAGGCAGAAAATATTCATAGTATATGGAAGACATGTTTCCTTGAGAAAAAGCAACTGAACTTCAAGTATTTTTAAAGTTTTCTTTTCTCATCACTAGTGTCTTTAGTCCTACTGGAGAACCTGCCTTTGTAAATACAGCTTTTCACCTTAAGCCTGGGCATAAAATCACATTCTGCATTCACTGGGCACTAAATTTAGAAGATGGTATAGCAATGTTTGAAATGAGAGGGTGATAATTTAATTCCACAGCTACTTCAAATATGTAAGCGAAAATGTATATTGACAAGTGTACAAAATACTTTAAAATATTGTGGCTGGTTTCTTGTAGAACGAAAGGGACTGTTCTAAGTATTTTATTACCCCAAACAGTGAGTGTGTGATGACTGCAGATGCCCTCCCAACCTAAAGGTATTTCAGATAAAGGTATCTCACCTGAATGTCTCATCTGTTTGGTGTGTAGTTTTAGGGTTATACTCAGCACCATTTCGTGACCATGAAGTATAGACAATATTAAATAAGATCATGCTTGAAAAATTGCCTTTTCCATTCTTGCAACATACCCAACATGAATGTTAGGCACATTAAAAAGAATTTTCTGTTTTTTGAAGACTGACAGACTGCTATTTTTCCTGAAACAGCATTATGTCAATTGATACTGTCTAATATCAGAAACTCCCAAATAAACCTTGAAATTTCTTGAGCAATATCTGCATTAGGCAATCAGATTTATCTGACTGCCACTAATTGCAGCTGTTACTGCTGAGTGAGGCAGTACCATGCAGAACAAATACAAGCTTTGGTTCTGAAAACAATATACCCATATTACAGCATTATGGCACTTTAAACAAGAAATCTTCCTCCTCTGCAGGGCTAATTAGCTCAGTTCAGGATTGCATTCCTGTGATCACAGTGTTTCATGTCATAGGGCTATCAAGTATTATGTGTTGGTCTCTATACTGTAAACATAAGCAGTCAATAACTAGGCTATTATTTATTAAAAAGGTACAGAGTATTAAATTCAAGATTTCATGTCAGGTTCAGCTCTGTTTTTGGATTTTCAATTTTGGAAGTATTTTTCACTTGAGTTTTTACTGCTTAGACTGTGGTTCAGTGGGATGCTGGAGTGTATCACGGCCTAAGCTCCTTTCTGTAGGTAAATCCTGTTCTTTCTGCTCCTACCTGGGCAATGCTGCTGCTCATCTTACACCACTGTAATTGCTCAGTGGGTCCTCAGTGATCCACCCAATATCATCAGCCCTTTGAAAGCTATCCTGTCATAACACAGCAATGACATCAACAAGTATTTAGCTTCTGGTAGGTCTCCAAACTGAGTCAGTCTGATGAGTGCCAGGTTAGCAAGGAGGAGACAGAAGGACCATGTTGCTGGGGAGAAGAAAGACAAAACCAGCAAGGGGTGACTGGGAACTTCTCCCCCTTTTTGGAGGTAGCTGATAAATAAGGCAAGTTTCTGGAGAAGGCATGGCCCTATCACATAAATTAGGCGAGTCCCAGACTAAAAATATCCATAACTGGGTAAAGTCTACATCACAAAGGCCATGGTCCCATACTACCGTTCTCCCTCTTTTGTGATAGGCAGAGGCAAATTTATCTTAGCAAGATCCAACCAGCTTCTGGAATTCACAACTCCTGAGTTATGAGGGCATTAAACCAGCCCTTTAGATGACACATTTAAAAGAAAATAGGCCTAAAATTCACATAGATTTTAAATAAATGGACAAAAACTTCCATACTGTATGAGCAACTGAAAAGTAGTTACTCTGTGGGAAATGCTTTCCACCATAGAATCATGGAATGATTTAGTTTAGAAAAGATCTCTAAGATCATCAAGTCCAACCATTAAAATGACACTGTCAAATCCACTACTAAACCATGCCCCTAAGCACCCCATTTGTGTGTCTTTGAACACTTCCAGACAGTGATTCCCTTGGGTGGTCAGCCATTGCTTGATGTTCTTTATAGTGAATAATTTTTTCCTAATATCCAAACTAAATGTCCCCTGATGGAACTTGAGATCCTTCACTCTTGTCCTATCACTTGTTTTGTGGAAGAAAGGCTGACTGACATGGTGTCCCTACCATGGGGAGGAAAGGAAAGGCATGAGATGCACTGAGCATCCAGGTCAAGAGGTGCAACCATGGATAACTTTTCTAACATTAGAAGAATGAGAGGAGGGTATTTTTTGAGATAAGGTCTGAAGATTTGGGGAATTTATCAAACCCCTATACATTAAATGGTAGCATTGTCTAAAAAGCTGTATTTTTATCCGTGGCTGTGAGAAACTGTAGTATTTAGTGTATATAAATATTTGATGATTAACTTTGGTTAAGAGCTATGCTATCTCTGTTCATATCATAAATCCAAGCTCTGAAGCAATAGCTTGGACAAAACACTAAGGACTCAATTGTGCCTTGAAGGCACAGCAGCACATGGGGGATAATGCAGAGGCACATCACCTCGGCAGCAGGAGGGGCTGTGCCTCAGGCAGGCACTCTGCCTCCTGCAGCTCCTGGGGAATGCAGCTAATGCACTCCACTTACATGGGCTGCAGCATGCACTCCAGGAGACTCTCCTGGCCTCAAAAGACCTGGAGCTTGAGACCCCTCAGCCTCATGAACTTGCCTTGCTTTCTGTGAAAGAGCTGCATCAGCAAAGGTCCTAGCTGCAGTTTTGAAGGAGCCACCATGAACTCAAAGAGCTCCTCTGTACTTTGCATATTTGAGAAATCCAGCTGGAAGGCAGTAGAGGTGTCTCAACAGCACATTTGCATTCTGTTGGGAGAGGGTCACCACTCCGCACCTCACGTGACAGCTGTCTCATCTAGTGTTGATGATGTGCCCTAAGATTGCACTGGCCTGTCCCAGGATGTCAGCTCAGGTGCAGTATCAAGGCTGATGGAAATATTGTCCACCAAGAAGAGTACAAGGACTGCAATGAAATCTGGTCCTCACCAGGAAAGTTGTTAGCAGAGAGGTTCATTTTCTTCTGTTCTGCAGGCTTGAATACATAGTCTCACTCTACATCTCTGAAAATACCTTGCAATATTCATAAACTTGATGTTATACAGAGGAGACGTGACTTTAACTTTTTTAAGGGAACAAATTTTGCATGCAAGCGGACTTTCACCATTTTTGTAATAAAATAAGACACTGGCAAATGTAAGAAACAGTAAGCCTGATAGATAAAATTGGAACTCATTATTTTCTTGCTGTTTAAAATATGCTAAAGATGTTAGGCATTCCATTTTTGTCTCTGTTCATAGTGTGCTTTCTCTAAGTCCTTGTTCTGTGAACCCTTCATATACGTATGAGGTTCATATATGCTGCTGCAAATTTGCGTGTCTGCAAGAGTGATCTGGCTGTGGGTGTGAGACTCCAGTGGATTACAGTGGTTACATTATCCTGACAGGTAATTGCATAGCTCATTCTTAAATCCATTCTCCCCTAGGCTATCTATTCTTCCATTTATTATTCTTGTTTCTAGCAAGTGACTGATGACTGAGTTGAACTTATGGTAACAACCCTTTCCTTTTCCACAGAATGCTACAAAGAACAGATTATTTGTTCCTTTAAGATCATTTCACCTTTTTAAAAACACTGAGAATATCAACATACCTCCCTCTCAGGACTTCTCTAGTCTGAACAACCTGATTATGTCAATCTTCTCCTGCAGTCCCTGTTTTCTCGCACTCTGATCGTTGTGCTTTGAGCTCCTTTGAGATGTTGTGCATTTCCACTGAAGTGCACTGGCCACCATAATGCAGCTGAAGAGCCACCAATGCTGAATAAACTGGATTGACTTGGGCTGCTCATATTCTACCACCACACTCCTCTTTATTATGCAATTCATTATATTACCTGTCCAGGATTTGGTGTGGTAGATAGGGCTGTAGAAAGAGCAACGCTTTTAGACAGCAACCCAACTAATACAGGAAGACTCATTGAAAATCTGATGATGGAATAAAAGTTTGGGTGAAAGGGATCACAGACTCATCATGCTGAGAACAGGAAGGAGGGAGAACAGCAGAGTAGGCATAATGGACTTCAGAAAAGCACTCTTCAACAGCTGAGGAAACTGGTAAGTAGGGTCCCTTGGGAAGATAATATAAAGGATAAAGGAATGCAGGAGACCTGGCAGTTATTGAAAGAGACTGTATTAAAGGCACAAAGTAAAGCATTCTGATGCGAAGGAGAGCTTAGAAGAGACAATGAGGCTGAATCAGGAACTCTTTAAGGAGCCAAGAATGGAAAAAAAGGAGATCTATTAAAAGAGGAAACAAGGACAGCTGAATAAGATTGTACGTGGAGGATAATAGCACAAGCATGTAGGGATGAACTCAGAAAGGCTAAAATGCAAAATGACTTACAACTAGCAAGGGAGATGAAAGGCAAGCAGACACGGTTCTAGAAATACATTAGGGAGGGAAGAGATGGGAAAGCGACAAAAAGTATCATATCAGTACTGAAGAGAGAAGGAAGGGAGGTAAATAACAGAAGGCACAGAGAAAGGACACTACAGTCTTTTTTTCCTGCTTTCAAATTAAGAAAACAAAATGAAGACGTGTTAGAACAACGTCAAAAAATGCACCCTCAAATTAATGGAATGTTAGCTGTAGAAGCTGCAGAGCCATCTCTTTTTGGAGTTTGTGGATGCTTAATGAAGACTGGAAGAAGGCCACTTAGGCTAAAGTCTGTGGCAAATAGTGGAGCACAGCCGGAGGGGCTATGGAGGGGCAGAGTTGCTGTGAAGACCTTAAACCCACAGAGTGCCTTCTTTCCAAGTGGCTTTCATTTGGTCCCATGCATCATGTTTAGTGGGCTTTCGGTGGGTGTTTCCAGTTTAGCTTAATCCAGGAGGACCTCATGAGACTGAGTGTGAACTAAAGCATGAGGGCTATTGGGAGATTTATTTCAGAGGCATGTATTTGATTTGAATTGAAAGGGTAATGTTGGTGTAGCCATTTAGGACTAAACTGGGGGAAAATGAGGCAACTAAAGAAAAATATACCTGTCTTCAACAGCAAGTCATTCTAACCTCATTTTTATTTGAAAAAGAGAGAAAAAAAATAGTGTTTGATGTAATGAAAGGTTGTAAGTATGTGATATAATCTAACTTTGCATCAATCTGAACAGTCTCATGTAGGACTTTCATGAGCAAATCAGAAAAATAGCTGAATAAAATCACTGTTGCATAAAACACTGTTACACATCTTGAACAGACACATAGAATGGGCACTCAACATATGGCCAGTCACTATTATTTAATAAATTATTTCCTTGTTCTTTTCATTACAACATCATCTTCAAACACCATGGAAGGAAATCCACTTTGTTTATTGTAGGCACACTTTTATGGGGACAAGGGATTTGGCTCAATGCATTGCAAAAAAGTGAATTTTAATGTGAGAGCTTGTGAAAGTAATGTTGACGAAGCAGGAAATACGGAGTTTGCTGAGCTTAAATATGGTATTTACCCTTATATGTGATTTACCCTACCAAATGGATAGGACAGAAAATGGGTTCAGAAATGGAGTCATGACCAAAGCAATGGGAAAAAAGTGTGCAGGTGTACTGATGAGAAGCAGGGAAACAGGCAATATATGTGAAATTTACATATCCTACAAGATATTAAGAATGGATTTCACATATAAAACTGTTAAAGTCATCCTCTAACAAAGCTTCAGCCCATGCCTTCTGTAATCTCTTGTTCAAAGAAATACAAGCACCAGTATTTGAGTGATTCTGTGATTCTGTGAGCCAGCATCATGCTTGTGCATGTATTCCTTTTATATGCACAAGCATATACCTTTATACATAATTTTAAACAACTGTACAAAAATAAACAAAAAATTATATTCAAGTGCCTTATTATTTTTTAAAACCAGTGTGTAGGAGCAAGTAATGAGACATATTTGATCTGATTATCAAGCATATTACTAAAATGGTTGTAAGACTTCATTAATAAATGTCATTTAAAAATTATTTCAGATGAGTATAAGTGTCTGTGAAATTACTGTTTTCACTGAGTATCTTTTGGTGTTAATAAAAGAGAATATTAACATAAGAAAAATTTTATAGTTCTCTGAGTAGTAGCAGAAGTTTGGTATTTTACCAACTTTTCAGTAAATTATATAAATTGGAAGTCTAGTGCTGCTTACCTTAATGTACTTCTATATATTTTAAGGTTTTACCAAGAAAGAAGCCTCACATAAGAGAAAAAAAAATCCAGCTCTCCAAATTCAAAGTAGTAGTATCATTTAGTAGATGAAATATATCAATCCTGAAAGTCAGCTTCCACTAATGTGCTCATTGCAAAATTATTGGTGGTAATATACTTAATTAGTGAATTTTACATAAGATTTATTTTATTCACAGAAGCTTGGTTTGATAAAATTCTTCACTGCAATTCGTTTAATAGGTAGCCTATAGAAACTACATTAATATTACATCCATGAGCAAAGAGATTACCCCACAGTTAATGACTCCCTTGGGTTGCCCTTTTCTGACAAAGGCACAGAGCCAAAAAATTCCATTTTTTTCCCTTCTCTCTGAAATAAATGTTGCTATGTGAAAAACCAAGTGTTGGTACTTTTTATAATATCTGGGTTGTGAAAAAATGAGTGGTGACAACATAAACTAAGTCTTAAACAAACACTGCTCTGCTTTGTATTGACAAAAATCTGTTTAGGGTAAAAAAAAAAAGAGACTCCAAAGGCTGTCAATATGTCTGCCAAATGACTCATAAAACATCTAGATGTGATTGGGGCCAGAAGAAGAAGAATTTTGCATCTTAAAGGATTCTGCAAGGAAAATTCTCAAGTCAAACAGTGGTGTCTCTTAG
Organism: Zonotrichia leucophrys gambelii; assembly: GCF_028769735.1. Lineage (NCBI taxonomy): Eukaryota > Metazoa > Chordata > Aves > Passeriformes > Passerellidae > Zonotrichia > Zonotrichia leucophrys. Next base: position 49,114,424 of record NC_088169.1, read on the forward strand.
TGTATTCCTCGTGGGCATGAAAGCAGTGACAGCTACACACCAGTGCTCCAATGGTTTCCACAACTTGTGGTTCAGAAAATCTTATATTTGTTTGATTTACTTCTGCCTTTGCTTCACAAGGGCTGAGCTGTCACATAGGCAATACCTGCCATGACAGCATGACTTACCACTATTCTAACACCTTTGTGGGGTAGGAGGAGGCAATTTAGGATCTGCTGCAGATCTAAACCAGCAGCTGAACATGAATCCTGAAGAGAGAAAAGGGAGGAGCAGCACATTTGAAAGGAATGCACTTGGTGGTCTTCCAGAGAGGCTCTCTCATCCAGCCACATTATTTCAGGCAGGGAGATAAATGTTGTTGAGTGCAATAAAAGATTTCAGTGGAATAGAAGAAATGAGAACTATACAGGTCTTGGGCATGTGCCTACTTATATATGGATAACAAAACAAAAGCACACAGAGATGGTGTTATAACAGGAGACCAATAGACAAGTTCTTGCTATCAGAAGACAATTCATGCCATTCTAAGATATCTAGATGCATGAGATGAATTCCTCTCTGCAAGTACCTGCTGTCCTTCACTCAGTGTGGAGAGAGGCTAAACAAAATGTCTAACTTTTAACAAGAAAATCATGGCCTTAGAGTCTGAGAACATATATTTTGTCCTGACAAGAAATATATCTTGAAAATATTTAATGTTCAACCTCTTTAAATTAATTTTCTTTGCTTTCCAGTTCCCACGTCTGCCCAAGGCAGGTTTTTATTCTCACTGGCTTGGCTTATCCTTACCAACCCAAGAAGGCCCAGGCTCAGACCTGAGGACTGATTCTGGTTATCCCTGTCAGCCGTGGCTGTGGACTCAGCCCCTGCTGACCTGTTCTTCCCTCTCAATGCCTGGGCCTGGTTTGGGGCTGTAGGCAGGAGCTTCTCCCTTGAAATTCGCATGGCAGCCTGGATGGAAGTCTGAATACAAACTGTGATATGCCAAAGCAAGCACTAAAACCAGGGTTTGTTCTGGTTTTAGTTACTTTTATACACTACAGTTTCTGAACCACATTATCTTCCCTCTCAAGGATGATAAAAGGTACTTAGCTTTTTTCTTACAGAAAAGATTAACAATATCTTTTTTATTTCCTTCTGTTTCATATTTTACCTCATAGAATAATACTAAAAAATCCTGTTGCTTTATAATAGACTCCTAATAAGTGGCTTTTGCAACTGATTAAGTACCTCAGCTTCATTCCTGAGTTAATCAATTGCAGCATATGGTTATTTCTTCCTGTACTGCTGCAATGGAGTGGATCTTTTTCCATATAAAAGCTCCATCCCAATTGTGTCTGCTGCTCTGGTTCTAGACATCAGCTTCTTTTATGGTTGTGTTTTCCATGACTGTGGAACAAGAATCATAACGTGTTTTGTGGTCATGGGAATACGGAAAACGGGAGTAAAATGCATAGTGACCTACTTTTAAGAAAATAATTGGAGCATATCACATATGTTTGTAACATAGAAAGCATATTAATATTTATGAGGAAGTACCTTTACTTTTGAGATAAATTTTAAAAAATATTTTTATTTTTTTCATGGGCCATGTCTCTGATTTAAAAATAAATGATGTCAATTCTAATTATCTGTTTCTAGTTAATAAATTTCCATCAGATTAGCTGTAATATATTTAATGGAGAGTTAAGAGTGTCATCTAATTTATTCCAAAATATTGTGATGAAAAGCAAAAAATTAAACCTGGAAGTATCAAAAACTGTATTTTCCATAATTTTTGATTTTAATGTCTTCAAAACCTTTAAAATAGTGATGATTTAAGTTCCATAGTCAAAATATTTCCTTTGTAAAGAAACATGAATCAGAATACAATTTTTAAGCTCAGCCATGTTTATATGCATAAGTGATTATTGCATAAGGAGATTAATAATAAATCACAGAGAGATTTATAAATAAGTTATCCATGGGAAACTGAGCTAGTGCTGCCAATTTACTCCTTTACTTTGTACACATTGGATTGTCATTAAGCTATTTAGTTATAAGCTATTTAGCATTTAATTCCATATATTGTCCTTTTATGAATTTGGGTAATAGACATAGTGAGCTGCACAGCCGCTGCTCACTGGCCTGCATGACAGTAGCTGTGCTTAGGAGACTCTCTGGAGATATTCACCTCAGTAGAGATATATATATGCACACAATTATCTATGTATGTATGTATGCATGCATGCATGTATGTATGTATGTATGTATCTATCTATCTATCTGTCTATCTATCTATCTATCTATCTATCTATCTATCTATCTATCTATCTTCTATGTCTGCACACAGCTGCATGCTTATTTTAAATCTGACTCTCGCCCTGACTTGGTCAGAAGTTGCACCATCCCTCAAGTCCAAACTGCACTGATTAAGACCACTATTTGTCAGCTACTACTGGCAACTTCATTAGATTTCTACACTGAAAAAAATACATTTTTTTCCTCTATAAATTGAATGTGATGTGTCCTGATTATGTGGATGGATGTGGTGGGAATTACTAAAGTGGTCATACATGATCTCTAGCTAGAGGTGTTATCCATCAGCATCAGGTCAAAACCAACATAATATTTCTGTCTGGTTTTGTGAGTGTTTTTTGGCAAAGCACTCATTCTGCTCATTTCTTTGAAGGTGCTTGTTATTAGGAAACCTTAAAAACAAACAAAAAAAAATTAAAATTAAGACATTAAGTATTATGCAAATCATATCACACAGCTGTTTTATGATCCTATCACTTTGAAAAAGAGGGAGAGAAGCTCTTTTGAATCTAATCTTACATAGTCCATCTGTTGCAGCATATGACAAGAAGTCAAGCATCTGAACTTTTAGGAGCCCTTATAGATCCTTGACGTGGATCTGGCTCTCATCATGCAGCCAGTGTTGATACTTCCACTGATTGCACTGATTGACTGTTGTGTCATATTATCCTTGGCCTTTCCGACTCCCCCACTTCGGGGGATATCAACACTAGTAATCGTCAGGCAGGGCTCAATTGATTATTTTCAGAATTTTCTCTGGCTATTGACCATAATGGAAAAAAATTGTGCCTCTGAATTATTCAAAATGAAAACATACACAGAAGAAATCAATAAGGCACATCTGATATTAAAGACAAATTAAAGCAGGCAGTATAATGTGTCTTGGGGCACCTGCTACAGACAAAGAAGAAAGCATTTTAGAGGTAAAGAAGACTCTTTTCCTCTTTTCCTTTCATTCTTTTACAAGTGATATATTTTAGCTGTCAAAATTAACATCTTTATGAATTAGGACATTAAGGGTTTCTTTTCAACTTGCCTTTTTTAAATGTTAGAATTTAACTTCAGACTTTGGCACAATAATTCCTTCTTTGTATCCCCACAGTCTTTTTAACCTAAATGTAACATGCCATGCTGGAGGGATGAAATTCTAGAAAAATGTTCAGGTCAGAAAAATCACATTAACAAGTATCTAGAGTTAGGCACTAAGCCTCTGCAGACTATGAAAGTGTTGAAGATTAAACTAGTGAAGAAAAATGTGCCTTTCTGTGAAATATCTGACATGTTAGCATTAGGAAAATGTACCCTGTATGAATCAGAGACAGGATTTAAAAAAATCTCCTAAAGAGGGATGGTTTCATTTTTGGGTGGCAGTATTACTGGAGAATCCTTTAACTTTTTATTCTGAGCTTCTTATTCAAGACAAACTATATGTGGGACAATGATGCAGTGGATGTCATGTAGCATCTCCGGTTTTCCATTGGTAAGAGTCAGGATTTGGAATCATTGGAATATTCTCTGATTGCAATTCTGCTTTGAATGCGGTAAATTTCTCAGCAAGGGCTCCAGAAAAAGTGTTCCATGTCTGTGGTTTGAAGCAATCAAGAGAAAACAACACAGCACTTCTGTGACAATGGGCAGCATTAATACCCTGAACATTTCTAGAACTGAAAATTTTTACTAGGATTTGATTCCTTGCTTCATGGGATGATAATTTCTTTTCAGTATTATCCCACTGTCTTCTTTATAGCAAATTTCTATTTACATTAAATTGAAATATGAAAATATATACAAAGGAAATGTCAGTAATGTAATCATGTCTTCTAAGGAAATTTAATCCTTTCCTAAAAGTCTAAAAGAGGGACAATTGATGATATAATAATTACAGCTCACAGGAAAGACAGGTATACCAAGGATGATGCAACAAACCCCAGGAATAACAGCATTGATGAGTGGTCTTTTAAAAAACTCACACAACTGGAATTTGTTTCCACTCATCATTGAAATCCATACAGGCAGTTGAATATTATAAAACTAAATGGGTTTTCATTGAGGGTTTTGGGGGATGGAGTAAAGAATGTAAGGACACAAAGCTACTGTGTCAAAGGAGAAACCTGAATGATTTCTGCTATTAGTTTGTCTTTTACTGGAAAATGTGAATAGGCTTAAGCTCTTAATACCAGTACATTTTAACTGCAAGAGGTAGAATTTCCAAAAATATAAATTATTGAGAGATGCAGATAAAATATTTAAAACTACTTAATGTGTTAGGTGCCCAAGTTCTCTCGATCTCAATGGAAAATAGGTACATAAACTGCTTAGCAGTTTAGAAAAAATTATTCTGGTATCCCATCCTCCCATGTAAACACCTAAATATGGCTTAAATTCTGGATAAAGATGCACAATGTGCTGTGGAGGGACCATAAAATATGTCTGATATTCTTATCTAATTTTACACACCAGTCAGAAATTTAGGAATGTTTTTAAAACAAAAGTCTTTAGTGCTTTCAGAAATATTATAAGATATGCAGGAAAATCCATAGGATTACCAGATATTATATGGGACCCCCCCTATAAAACTTATTCCTTCCTGGAATAAGGAAGGAATACCAGTTGAGAGTAGAAGGAAGAATCTGTGTTGCTTCAAATAGGAGCAGATGTGTATATTCAGCATGGGAGTCTTAATTTAAATTGTATGTCTCTACCCACATTTTCCAGATCAGAGAGTATTTCTGAGGTCCTGAATGCCGTGGTGATGATTTGGTGTGGCATTTCCTCCTTGCTGAGGTTTGGCAAGGAACCCTGTGACCACTGGTTGAACAGGAGCCATGGAGAGCTACCACAGGTAAGGCTGAGCATGGCCCAGGGCACTTAACTAAATCTCTTTGCTGGCATGTCTCAAAACTGTCAACTGAGATTGATAGAAAGTGAGAAATGTGCGATTAAATATGGATTGGGAAGGTGGACTGGGTTTCACACTCACATTGCAAAGGCTGAGTTTTGCACTAACCCAGTGCTTACTGAAAGCACAAACTGTAATAGTGGCTGATGTTGAACCATGGCTAAAAAAGAGTTCAGAAGAGTTCTGCCTGTTCAGAAAATGGAATTATACATTGATAATGAGTGGTTGCCAGTTCAATCTTCATGTTGCTTGAAGCTACCTTTTTTGCTTATTGCTTTGCCAAAATGTAATCATGTATCATGACATGGCATCCCTGTGACAAACCCCTTAAAATCTGTGCTACTATAGTTAACATACACACCAAAAAATTGTCAGTTTTCAGCTTTGCCCAAAATTTTGGATGCTGTTTTTCAATTTGGATTGAACTTTTTGCTTCCTAAATGTAGGAAAAATATATCACATCACCCTGAATTCACTCAGTGACAGGGAATTACTAAAGTTTTTGTTGCTATAAATGAAAATTTTGACAGTAGAACCAAGTAAAATATGATCAGCTTTATAGAGTCTCTGAAACTAATGATAACACCTTAATACAGTTTAAAAAAATGCATTTTTTTTTCTGTGTTCAGTTCTGCTGGTGATCTTATGTTGCTTAAGTAGATCCAGATGAAGGATGAAGTAGATCCATCCAGTAAGGATGAATCTTTGTAAAGAGATGACACTCTGGATATTGTCCCTATGACTACTGAGGCACTATTATCCTTGGGAACACCAGATTTAAGATTTAGATTATTGGACTGGTAGGAAGGCTTCTTGCATCACAAATCTAGTGCATGTACTTGTGTAAAATATATCTTCATTCTCTGTATCTCTGTATTGCTGTTTGATAGTTCGCACAAAAAGGTTTATTTTTCACTACATCTTCTCAGGAAGTGTGTTCCTCTGTGAAACAATAAGACATGATTAAAGCTACAACAGTATTTACAAGGTGTTGCAAGCATTGGAGAAAGGAAATAGATGTGAAAGAATGTAGAAGAGCAATAGTGTATGTAAGCATGGTCCTGAGTAAAAGGGCTAAGTGACTGGATGATTGGCTACTTGCAATTCCAGTTTTATTGGAATATGAATCCCAATACTACCAGTTAGATTGTGCCTGGGCCAGTCTGACCCTCCCTGCTGAGCCAAAGGAGGCTTCTGTGGTGTATCACCCCAGAGACACCTTTAGCTTGCCGATGGTTTCAGCTGGGCACTAAACAAGTCCAGGCTTGTTAGGAACTCCGTTTACCTTAGGAAGAAGCTTCAGGTGAAGGTGAAGAGAAAAAAGGAGGGATTCTGCTGGAGGGTTATATCCAGAGGTTTATTCCATGGTGACACAGGTCTGAATCTTGGGAAGAACCCCAACAGAATCGAGAGCACATGGCCTGCTTCACCTTTTAAGCTCAGGGGGAGGGGAGGGGAGGGGAGGGGACAGGTGAGCCACCAACCAGGTGGGAGGGGCGGGGTCTTAAGGGACAAGGGACACCTAGACAGGCCAATGACCTCTGGGCCTGAGGGGCATCCTTTGAACTCGACCAACCACACGACGCCTTGTTGGAATGTTAAGCCTGATTGACAGGACTCACTCAGCAAGGGGGCGAGGGGGGAAGGGAGGGTTTTGGCACACCTGGGGAAGGGACCTGGAACCTGGAAGTCTAAAACAGGACATTACAACACACTACAACACAGTTTGTCCTGTTAAACTCTCTGTTGAAGAGCTGCTCTTTAATCTGTGGTGGAAGGATGTGAAAACAAAGTGAGAACAGGTCAAAGCAGAAGGAAGATATGGCAGGAGTCATCTCAATAGTTTTAAAGTACTTTTCATGCTCTCAAATAACTGAGTGTCATCTCACTTTGATTCAGGCATCTCTGTCAGAGTGACCACTTAGACCTTGTTGAAACAAACCCCCAAGGTCAGTTTAGGTCTAGTTAGCTTTATTTGGCAATATGGATAAGGCTAAATGCAGGTTTGGTTCCCTCTGTCCTAAACCACTAGTGCAACTGACTTTGAAACTGCAGGCACCTCAAGCCCTATCCAAAGTATGCAACAGATAGTTCCATGTCACGCTATGAAAAAATTAAATTGATTACGGAGTTAAAGCCCATAGCAAAGGTCTGAAATTCTCATATCCTGTTTCCCAAATTAGGATTACCTTCTACACTATAAAAGAGTCAACATTTCTCCTGTTTTCTTCAGGGTAAAAATTCTGAGAACCTATATTCAGAGCTGGTTTCAGGATTATAAATGCCAAACAGATGTGTTTGAACATGTCTGAAAATGTGTACTTAAGGTAAAAGACAAGGTTACCTCCTTCTCCATGGCATTTCTCATCTAGTGACCTGACTTGTGGCCTGTTGTACATATGGAGGCTTTTAGGAACATCTTTCTTCCTGTGGACTGTATAAACAGCAAGATTGCTATAAATTATAGCTGCAGTGCTAATCTTATACTTGGTTTGTGATTTTACCTTCCCTAAAGTTTGCTATTAAACTTCTGGAATAGTGTATGGCTCATAAATTTTAGACTGCAAAAATAGGTTAGATGATAGACTTATTTTCTGTTCTCATTGCATGTATAAATTTTAGGAAACAAATTATAAACTCTGTGGAGAGGTGTCAGATGATGAACAGCATTCACCCTGTACACTTCTGAAAGCTGAGTGTGGAAGTTCATGGAAGTGCATCCTTGCTTTTCTCCTGAGCAGTCCCTCCTCACAACTGTCAGAGGCAAATTTGGAGGATGTTTTTTCTGAAGTAAAGCAGACACCTTATAGACCTGCAGAACTTCAAAACCATGAAGTGTCAAAAAAAAAAAAAAAAAAAGATGTAAAAGAAACTTGTATACCTCTGGGACATTGTTGTTGTAAGAAGTACAGTTGTAATCTTTTCAGTCTAAGTTCTTACACTGGCACTCTCCACCACCTTCCCTTTCGTGGAAGTATCTACACAGGCCTTTGATACCAGTTAATAGATTTGTCTTGTTGTGTTTTACCAAGTTAAAATCTCATTCTAATAATTTCAGTAAAGTCTATTGCTAGTGAATTCTCAAGAAGTCATTCAAAAAATTGTTTTATGGAGCCGGAGGGATGGAAATTTTTTAAAGAAATGTATTCAAAATTATTTCAGAGCTGACTGTTTGAAATGCTTTGGAAAGATGTTGAACCATTGGTAAATAGAGATTTTCCTGTTAAATGGGAAGAGATAAGAGATATTGGATGGCTTTAACTTTAATGGTACTACAGACAACATCTATTTATAAAGCAGGAGTAATGGCCTACATCAAGGACAAAAACTGTATTTTTCATTCCTATAATTAAGGTGCATAAAGAGCAAAAGTGAACTCAAGATCTGCATGGTATTTCCACAAAGCCTTTCTCTACAGTGGAGAGCCCTTTACCAATTCAGCCATCAAGTTAATTATAGGGCTGGAACAAATTTGGTTTTTTCAGCCTGAAAAAGGTTTCAGGGAGACCTAATTGTGGCCTTCCAGTACCTGAAGGGAAGCAGCAGGAAAGATGGAGAGGGACTTTTTTGTAGGAGCATGTAGTGACAGGACAAGAGGAAATTGATTCAAACTAAAAGTGGGTAAGTTAAATTGGATATTTGAAAGAAATTCTTTGTTGTGAGGGTGATGAGGCACAGGAATGGGTTGCTCAGGGAACCTGTAGGTGTCTTGTCCCTAGAAGTGTTCAAGGCCAGGTTGGATGGGGCTCTGGGTAACTTGATCCAGTGAGATGTGTCCCTGCACATGGTGGTAGAGTTGGAACTAGATGATCTTTCAGGTTCTTCCAATCCAGGCCTTTCTGTGACTCTGTGATCACCCTGGTATCCTGCTCCTAGGAAGGAGGTTGTGAGATTTACAAAGCTTTATGTTTTCATAAGAAAAACAAAGTAGTGCAATAACAGGTGCCATTAGAATAAAGCACATTGAAGATATTTTCATCCATGACTTACAACCGGGTTTTAGGGCAGTTAGAAGCTAATAATACCATTTTATCAGGTGATACAATGCTGGTGCTTGCAGAAAACTTAAGAAAGCAATTTATTAATCAAATATGAACATTAATATCTTCAGAAAAAAAGCAATATTTTGGTAATATTTTGTTTTTATTTACTATTTGCCAACTCAGGAAAATCCTATTTAGCAATCTATAATTGTTAAACAGTTGTTGTCAAACACTATAATTGAGGAAAAAATGAGCTAAACTGAATAAAACAATGATACTTCTTTCTTTAACAGACAGAGTAAACAGCCAAGAGGTGAAGGAAACCTCCTACCCCCAAGAATTCCCAGTTATATTGGTAAAATTTGAAAAGCAGATGAGAAGTAAAATTGATCTTGGAAAGAAACCAAAGGATGACATCATCAGTTAGTGATTCCAATTCACAGTCTAATGGGGAAATGGTAAGAAGAAAGCACAAAACCAGAAGTGGTTGCAATAAAGATAAGTAGCGAGAAATTTCCTGAATTTGAAATGGTTTAATTTCATATGCCATTAACTTTGATTAAGACCTTTTTAGTCAAACCAGAGAAAATAAAGGCAAATGGCTGCATCTTATTATTTTCCATTCCAGCGTTCACATATCACTGTATACTGAAATTCATCATTCCTAGGTTCCACAGTTCCTTTAAAAAAGTTCAGCTAGACAATGTATCTACTAATTCAAAACCCACCAGTTCACTAAAATAAATAGTTTTAAATGAACACTATGCTTATGTGGTTTTCATGACATCCTTCAAAGCCACATATAAAAGTTTATCTTATGAACTAGATACTCTCTGTCCTGTGATTAAAGGGCACATGATGACCTCATGAACCACCCTTTAGACTTCCAGTGCTTCTGGCTTTAATATTCTGTGCTAGATTCACAGGGCTCTTCTACAGATGCTAAGCGTTCAATCCTGAAGGCTCCACTTCATCATCAGGTAATTAGTATTTTCATTAACTTGCTTATTGTCACGGAAAATGAGCCTTGATCATCTAATTTTTCCTCAATGAGTTGAATATTGTAATATATCTATAATTAATGTGTTTTATGCCACAAACGTGTAATGGAGTGGAAATCTGAGCCTGCTCCCAGCAGTCACTGTCAGTAAATGTTTGATGAATAAACAGAGACTTTCTAATGGGAAATGGTGGCGACTTTTATAAGCAGACACAATAAAGACTTTATTAACATACTTAAGAAGCATTCTGGGAAATAGAATTGAATGCATTATTACTGTAGACTCCTTTTGTGAAAAGTAAATTTTACTGTCCCCATAACAAATGTTTGCTTGTTTGATGTAACTTGCAGTGTCATTCTTTTATGGAGCATCTTTCAGTGTAAATCTGTGATACATTTTAAAGCTACATATTCCCTATGGGTCTATGATCTTAAAAAAAAATCCCTCTGAAATTTGTAAAAACTAATCACTTACATACCTGTCTGTGATGGAAAAAGAAAGGAAAAAGAAACAACACTGAGCAGATATATGAAAACTCAAATTAAAGGAAAGATCTTTTTAAAACGAAAATTAATTTTCAGATGTTCAGAGAATGAAGGGAAGCTGGGGTGGAATGGAAGACCATTTGCAATGTCACATCTGCTATAAATAAGACTTAATACATCTTTAAAATGTATTAATTAACAGCTGCAGACATAATACCAAGTGCTATAATAAAGGCACAAGAGTGTCTCTGAGCTAGTCAAGAACACATTCAGCTTCTTGACTGGCTCCAGAATGGAAACTAAAACTGTACTGGCTCAGTTTTCAGAGGTGTGGTGTACACAGCCTGTGCTGCAGCCAGTGGTGACTACAGACTGCAAAAACACGGCCTTCAGGAAAAAGGAAAGCCTTTTCTCTTTTAAGTTGTGGGTTTTTTTTTTCGTTTGGTTTTTTTTTTTTTTGGTTGCTTTATTTTTTGTTTTGTTTTGGTTTTCGGTTTTTGGGTTTTTTTAACAGCTGGCATGATGTTTGCCTTCCCAGAGCATACTGTATCTGGGGATCAACAACTTACCTACGCAAGAAAGATACTTGAATTGTATCTACTGCTTTTACTCAGCTAAGTGCAAATTCTGTGTCCTGATTTGCATGGAATTCAGAAGCTTTCTGTGGCATTGATGCAACGTGATGGAGAGGGCATCAATAAAAAGAATGGAAGAGAAAGCAAGAGAGGATGTAGAGTAGGAAGCAAACAGAATCTTCTCCAAAAAGAAAATTAGAGAGGACAATTGTGAGAGTAGGCAGAATGGCCTGTGGTTATTTTCTCTCTCTACATCCCTGTCATGGGAGCTTCAAATCCTCCCCACTTTGAGCCAACGGCATCAACCAGCAATGTTTTCAGGGAATGGCTCTGACACTGAGAGCCCTCGCCTGCAGGACTGGTGAGGCACAAGGACAGGGAAGGTTTCCATGCTGCCTGTGCTGCCATCAGCAATCCAGAGAGAGCTGGCAGGGTCCAACTCCAGAGCATGCTCTGGTCCAGGAACTACAGATACAACCATGGGCAGCTGGCTCTGTTTCACACATCTGAATGGCAACTTGTCCCCTGTATCTCGTGGAGAGCGCTCAGCATGTGGATGGCGTGGTGCCTCTGTCCTAAATTAGATATCCACTATAAGTTTTCTGAATCAAGATGTAATGAGTTATTTGCATCTTGATTCTAATAAGAGATACACATCTAATATTCTTTATTAGATATTTAAGGCAGAAATTTAATTTTATGTTCTATTAAGAAATCTAAAATATTATAGCAAAATTGCTCATCATTTTGAGAAAAAATGTGATGGGCCACATGTCATTATTCAAGAACTTTATTTCCACAAGGAAAGTCAATGCTTTAGCTTTTCATTCCTGTTTGGTAGATTGAACATCAGAATTGCCTTTGGAGCAATTTCTTTTCATTATCAGTTTGCTGAATGAACCCAGAAAACTCAAGTTTTGATACAAGTATATCCCAAAATGGATTTATTTTGTAGATGTATCCATTGCCTGCTTGTGTGTTGTAACTGACTGTAAATGTAGATGACTATTACATTTACATTTAAAGTAGCTGCCAAACTCCCAGAGCGATCAATAAAGAGACAATGTCACTTACACATTATGTTTTATCTCATCCTAATGTAGTTCTCAGGGACAAGGCAGATGAACCTCAGTCTAAAAGTATGTACTTCTTGTCACCTCTCTGCTAAGCAATGTGACTCACTCAGATGTTGAAGTTTACTTAATAGATGCTTAGAATTAGATAAATCTCCCTTTGAAAACAAACTAGTCAAAACATTAAGAATCTGACCATAGAGAGTAATTTAGAATGTCAGAGGATGAAGATGTGAGACTGAATTTGATTTGTTGTTGCTGTTATTATTTTTGGTTTTTTTGATGAGATATGCTCTCAATGCACTACAGCACAAGAATTTCATTAGAAGTTCTTTGGAGGGGCGAGACTGAGAAGAATTTATGCAGGGAGTTTTAAACATGGCCTGCATTTTTTTTTCCATGGTCAGGTTCTTCATCTCTCCTGCAAAAAGGAATTTAGTCAAATGAAGTCATAGAACATAATGTTAAGAAAATTAAGTAATGTGGTTGAAAGATGTGTTCATTCCACTTGAATTTAGGCACCTAGACAGGTGCACAAAATGAAGTGTAGAGTCTCCATACCTTCACATGGGAAAAGAACAACATTTTCATATTCAGCCATCTTATGTGGTGTATTTGCCTCAGCTCTTACTAATGCCACTGGAAATGAAAATATCCTGAGTTGTGTTTGATAACCATGACACCTCACAAGTATAATTTGATATAAAGGTCACAAAATAAATTTTACTTTATCCAAAGCCTTCAGGTAAATTTTTTTTTTGCTGTGGCAGTGAGGGTGATTAGGTCATTATCAAAATAGAAACCTTCAATATATATTTTCTATATCCACTGGCTATTGTAATTACTTAGATGAATGAGATGCTTTACAACAGATGGTAAAACCCAATGCCAAGATCATAAAATCAAATCTCTCATAAATCAATATATAAGATATATTTTAGTGTCCTCTGGTATCAACAAGCCCAACTGATTTCTGATTTAAATAGTGGTCTGACTTCCAGCATGCTGGAGAAATGAGAGGTATGGTCTTCTAATGTGTGAAAACCAGTTAAGCAAGATTTTGTGACATTCTTGTCCTCAAGCCACTGTCTTGGGTGGAACCTGAATTGCTTTGAAAATGTAGGGAGTTCTGGCAGGGTTTTCCAGTGCAGCCAGGATTATACTTGTTTTCTCCATTTTGGTATGTGGCAGCATACTGAAAGGACAAGAAATGTCTTAGAATTCTCCCCTTGCTTCCCTTAACTAAGACATTGCCATTTTGTATCTGAAATGCTAGAAGGCAAGGAAGTATTTTGGCAGGGCAGAGTTTACTATTACCACAACACACAAAGTTCAGATACATTCTGTTTTTTTCCCACAAGAACTACCCAAATTGAAGACAACATACCATTGAACATCAGCAGCACAAAGTGGGAGCACAGTGCTCTTCTCCATTATGCTGCTATTGATCTCAATATCTACACCTTTTTTTCTAGTTTATACTATCATTACAAAACTAATATTTGATCCAGTCTTCTAATAAGAGATACACATATTTGTACAGACTTCATTGATCTTACATATATTTCTGGAACTACCAGATATTTGGTAAGATTTATCTTTGGATAAGTTATTTGAATCTTTACAAAAAAAGATTATTGAAAGTGCAAGTTAATGCCTTTTATGAAAAATATGAATTATAAATAGATGAAACAAACATGGCAATGAAAAACCAAAGTAATATGCTGTTTTCTATCTCACTACAAAAGGATAAAGAAGAAAAAGAGTTTGGCAAAAGAATGCATATAAAGGCCAGATATTCATGTCCTGAGGCCATCAGACACCTCCCTAATGGACTACAGAATGTGTAAAATAATTAATCATGTGGAGAAGGTATTGCCAGGGTTAGAGATGGGGTCTTGAGCTTTTAATGGAAATGCTCTGTGACTGAGCTGGGAAAAAAACTTCTGTATTTTGAAAGGAAGGCATCTGTCATACTTAATTCATAATGGTTTAGTAGCATAATAAAATATGAGACATGGTTCAGCACTCCTATTTCGTGGGGTATTAAAACTATATATAATACAGGAATGGTACAAATATGCAGTGAACTGCTCTTCATGGTAGTGTTCACAAATATGAGTAGGAGGAATGCTTAAAAGGTTAAACTCAGACTCTCTGGGGTCAGATTTGCTCCCTCACTAGCAATACATCTACCTCCCTGACTAATCTTTCTGTATATACTTTAGAAAGGACCCATTACCTTTTCTACCTGCCTGTTTCATAGGTTGCTGAGACAGAAGAAAAATGGGTAGTTTTTATTTATTTCTTTGTGAGAGGACAAGGATCTGCCTACACAAGGATCTACCTTGAAGAAATAATCAAATAAATATCAGACAGTGCTAATATTAACATGAATGTTTTATAGACAAAGAATGGCATCACAACTGAAGAACTTCAAAGGGAAACACAGTGAATGTTACTTATGCACATGCAATCTGTCTGTCCCTCTGGTGGAGACGCCTTATGGCATTGTCTTCAGTAGTATGACCTATAACCTCATTTTTTCCCATTTATTATATGGGATAAACAGTGTGAATTATCTCACCATTTCCTTTACATTCCTTTACATTTTCCCCATAGGTCAAGAGGTGAATCTAACTCCTTACTTCTTCCATGCTACTTCAATCACACTTAAAACAATTTGGGAGTCCATCATCTATGTTTTATTCAGAGCATGAACATGGTGCTCTATGAAGGGGTGCTACTCTGTCCTCCTAAATATTGAACTGGGAAGCTTCAAATGGACCTGAATGTTCAGAGAATGAAAGTATAAACCACTTAAAATTTGATATTCTTGGCCAACAAAAATGATAAGTAGCCAACAGGCTTCAAAAAACCAAGATATAATAAACTGTGCAGGAGATTTGTTAGAAGGACTGTAGGAAACTTTTAAAGACTCTCATCTGAGTTACTTGGTGCAGGTCACATATACACAGTAAAGGAAAATGAGTTCAAACTGAAATAGTGACACAGAGAGAATGAGTTAGCTACACATGCCTCAGTTGTCTTTGCACTTTCTGAGTATGTTTGGAATCGGTAATATAAGGGTTGAAGCGTGTCCCAAGAGGAATTTTTTTGGGTTTCCAATAATCAAATAAATATTTCAATAATCAATAAATATTTGATGTTTTCAGTACAACTAATCCAAACTATTGGATTCAATATATCAAATTATGCTAAAAAAATATAAAGTATTTCAGCATTCATATTTTTGAGGAGTTTTATTGAAGAATTAGTGGTTTAATTCCAGTCATAAAAATTAAATTTTACTTTAGGCAGCTAAAGAGAAAAATAATTAACTGGGAAAACATAAGTATATTAACATATGTCTATTAATCATATAGACATAGAAACACTTGGATTTGATGGGACATTAAAGGTCATCCAGTTCCCCTCTTCGCTGCCACCAGTTAGACCAAGTGGCTCACAACCAACCTGGCCTTGGGTGGGACATCCACAGCTTATTTGGGCAACCTCTTCCTGTGCCTCACTCTTGAGTTTCCTCACCAGGAGAGGAAAAATGTTCCCATGTACAAAATTTAGGATGGCATAGAGAGTCAAGTTGCACCAATTAGACCAAAAGGATAATGAGAATATTTGACAATGGGACGCAACATTATTGCTAACTTTGCTTTCCAGCCATTTTTCCATCAGCAAACACCTCAGACTCAGAGGCTGTACGTTTCTCAGTCCTGCTGACTTCGAATGACCTCTGTATGAAAGAAGGGATGGACTGGCTGCCACAAAGGAGGCATCTGAAAGATCCTATGAGGCTCACACTGGGAGGAAAAAGGAGATGAAAAACATAAAGGATCTGTATCTGACAGGGATTGAACACTGATAGAAAGTCAGGAGGGCTGGACTTCTGCCCACGCTGGTTAATGGGAGTTTTGACATTCATTTCAGGTGCTGTAGTGTCAGGCTCCTGTGAATTAGCAAGGGCTGGAGCAGAGGAGAGAAGCAAATAGGCTGCCCAGAGCAGTAAAACTGTTTGTGCCTAAGGGTATGGCTGGGCTGTGATTTGGTGTGTGCATACATATTCACACTCCCTTTCATCCTGACTGAGTGGATATGCTGAGGGTGGCTGAGGCTGTGACAGCAAGCACTCCAACGTGGGCAGCACAAGCCAGCAGATCACCCGGGCACTTTCTCAAGCAGATGCCGTTCCCTGAAGCATGTGCTGCTGCAGCTTTACTCAAACCTAGTTGAATCTCCTCCAACCATCCATCCTTCAAGCACTGCAGGCATGATGTAAGAATTTGGAGGGGTTCTAGATGCAGGTTGTTTCAACATCACTACCATACGGCTGCAGAGAAGGCAGCTGATTTTAGAGCATGAGGCCTGTGCCACCATGTTCAGTTTGCAACACATTGGTGTTGCAACTAAACATGTTGCTACAAAACACCCGGGTGTGAGAGTACCTGCAACTGGGTTTGCTTGAGGTCTTAACAAAATAAATATATAAAGGAGAAGCTAAAAGGACATGGAAACACTGACAGACTCTTAAGTGGAATGAGTTAAGCTGGTATGAGGGGCAGGGAGGCTGGGTGTCTGAACGTCACAGCTGTGGGCCAGTGATAGACAGGCTGAGGCAGTGGAGCCGAGAAGAATGGTCATATGATGGTAGTTGAAGTGTCAAGGGGGTACAATTTATTGAAAATCAGATCACAAAAGGGAAAATCCTTCTTGCATATTATTAGGGCTATTGATTGATTTATATAGTGCATTTCTTAAGCAAAGCTCTTTACAGAATTACAAACTATTAAAGCTGAGTGAATAACTCACAATGAATAATTTATCCCATGAATTTAACCTTTCTTTCTGCTCATGAAATAGCCACAAAGAGATCACTATTTCCTTAATTATTCAGCGAATTTTCTAATGAACTTTTAAACAGTATGAACCCATCACAAAGAATGTACTCGTAATACAGATAACCAGGGTTGTCTTTTGGTGCTGATTGTTTAGAGACATTAAACTTGTGGCTAGAAAAACCATGTGCAGTATCCTGTGAAAATCTGGTGGCTTGCAGGTCCTGTGCCTACTACACAGCTCAGTGCTCTGCAGCAGCAGCTGAGTGCTCCATGAATAGGCACCGTTTTAGGCCAGAAAGCAGGTGGGCTGTGGAAATAGGGAACTGAAACCCTGCTCTCCATCCCTAAGTAGAGAGAGTCTCAACATGGCACAAGACACCCTGCAGTGGGTTGTGGGTGCTGACAAATTGTGTGTACAGATCTCCAGGACCTTGGGGAGAGGTGGGAGCCCTCTGGAATGCCTGCACAGAGGTGTGCAGCTCAGGAGCACCTGGAGATGCTCCCTGTGCACAGCAAGCCAGCTGGTTGTGCACCTGAGTGCTGGGTGTTTTCTTAATTGAACCCTGAATTCATTGTGATTCAACACAATATTTTTTCCCTGACAGAACAAGTATGTAAAGCTCTGAATTTCAAAACTGTGCTACCCTCAAACTCCTCTTCCATGAATATTAAGGTAAGTAGTATGCAAGTCTATTCTTTGATATATTTTTGCCAGGATGCATTAAATCCATAAATATTGGCAGAAGGTAAACACAAAAGAGAGGACTGCAAACTGTGATAAAACAGGTGGACTAGTTGTGCACTGTGTTTTGACCCCCAAAACAAATCCCTTGGAATTTTTCTGTTTCATTATATTAAACATCATTCATTCCTGAGGATAAAGGTAACTAATCAGCAAAATAAATAGCAGAAGCACTATCAAATAGTAAGGAAAGAGGAATATTCTTCTGAAAAGAAGTGGGAACTGAAGTTTGATTTGGAAATATGAGGAGGATGGACTAAGATTTTTCTAACCTATCTCTAATACAGGCATCACTCTTTGAGGCTAGGGGCAGATTCTCAAGTTATGTGTAAATGCTCTCCATCCCACACTTTAGCTCATTTCCTTTCAGGTTATGCCACAGGACATTTTAAAGCTGTTTCACAATTAAAGTTTCATGCGGCACAGATGGAGAAAAATGAACTTCCAGCATAGCTCTGTGTTCTGGCAATGGACAATCCTTTTTTAATTACAGAACAAACTTTGAGATATTTTCTCTACTGCTGTATTCTAAGGCAGTAGCAAACAGGGCTGAGGAGAAATGCATTTTGCAGCTGCTTCTGAGTGTCTTAGTACTTCACAGTGTGAATAACCTGAATGGGGAAGCAGATTAATAATTCACCTGTAAAAACACACTGCAGTCTTTTTAAATAAAGGAATTGAAACAAAGATATTAACAAATACCTATAGTTTTAATTCTTTTAAAGGACATCTTGATTTGGTGTAAGAAAATACAAAATACTGCTTTCAGATCTCTCCTGAGCTTCCAGATGCAGGGCAGACTGTCTGAGCCTCTATTTGTCTCTATTGACTCTTTTTGGATTTGGGAGTATAATTTTACTGAAAGATGTCATTAATTACTCTGGATCCTGGTTTCTGTCAGCCTGGTTTCTTTTGCCACACTCATGGGAGCTCTTTTGGAGTGATTTCCAAGTGGTTAGATCCATATCTCAAAGCAGCCATGGGGTATTCTTCCAGAGGGAAGAAACCTCTTGTATTGTACATCCCAGGACCAATACAAGCCCCTTTCCCATGGTGAATATGAAGTGAATTTCAGGTTTTCAGCAAGAATTGTTTTGATCTCTAAATCTATTCCTATTTGTCCACACTAATCTATAAAGTAGATGTAGGTTCAGTTACCTAACCTAATTTCAGTTTGAAGCAGTCTGGATGTCCAAATTGAAAATATGCAGACAGAGATAAAACACTGTTCTGACTTTGTGATGAAGTTTAAACCTCTTCTATCAGATTGTTATTAACTTGTAGGAAAGTAACTATTTGATGCAATTTTTCTAAACCACTAATTGCTAATTATGATAATGTGTCATTCTCATCCTATCAAGCTAAACAAATTCTCTACCTCCATAATATTTAAATAGAGTTAGACCATTCTGGATAGATGATCACTGTGCACTTCAGAAGTTTAACAAATATTATGAGCATAAGTGTGCATCTCAAATGTATATTTATATTGTTGTGCATAGAGTAATGTGTCTTCTGGGTCCTATTGTAAACAAGCTGTCAAGCTTAACTGGGTTAGCCTGTAAAAATATCTTTCCATAAATAAAATGAAAAAACCCCATCCCAACGTAACAGTCAAGAAGTATCTTCTAATGGGCTTGATCAGAAAATAAGGAGAAAAAATGTAATAACATCATGATGCAATCCTGTGACTTCTCAAAATGTCAGTATTTGTAACTTTGGGATATAGTCAGCTTTTGGCTACATTTTTGTTCTCTGCTTGCTGACGTGGAAAATTCCATATTCAATTATGTCCAGTCACTCCCAGTTTGTTATTCATCTGTTCTAGTTCACTCATGTCCTGCCAACTTAGATATGACTAAAATTATCCTCAGAGAGATCAGGAGTGCATTTGCCTGCAACACGTTCAGTGCTGCAGCAGCAGAACAGAATGATGACAGCACCAGACAGAAGTGGCTTTTACAGACAGCCCAGTACCTGAGGAGGATTAGAAGTAATACACAACAGCCAGAGATTATTCATGGTGGAATTATAACAGTGTTAACAGAGATCAAATATAGTTTATTTTGGCTCCTTTTCTAAGCATGAAATCTTTGTTGCTGTGGCTGTTTGTCTCTTCTCTGTCACCCTCTTTGATCTACTTTGTTTTCTCATACAAATACTGTATGTAATTATGACATTTATGCCAACCTTTGAAATAAAATCACTCCTGTTTTGAGGAGGGTTACATAGTAGTACTACCAGACTTCTCAGAAAACCAGAGTAAAATGCTCTGACATTCTAACAGATGAAAAAATAATTGATTTTATAAAACTTATTCTAGAACTTGCTAATTAAGCTAATAAACTGCTTCCATTAAGAACTCTAGTTTAGCTATTCGTTCTTTTAAGGAATGAAATTATCCGGGTTTTAGTAATTAGGATGAATATTTTTTCCTTAAAACACAAAATATTTTGTTTTCTGGAAGTTGCTGATGAGGAAGCCAGTGTAAAAGGGACAGTTGTCCTTTCTTGCTTTTCAAAAGGGATTAAAAATTTAGTAAATCATGGCAAAAAAAATTTTAAATCCTCTGCAGTAAAGGCAGTGTTCAATTATAATGAGCAGTAAGGACACCATTCTGACTTTGTAGACCCCTCTGAAGGAAAGATGCATGAATTTGGGTCATTGTAGGAAAGAACTATAGGAACTCAGCTATTTTGGTAACAAAAAATGAACTATAAACAAAAAATAATACAAGAGAAAGAGACTGAGGTTTTCACACCTATCTGTGTATTCTTGACAAACTTGAATGCTAAAAACTGATGCTGCTACTGCTTTATTTATAAGAACGAAGTCACTTAATGAAGTAAAATCACACTTCTTCCAAGTTCATACTATTATGACTTAAAAGTTCTCTACAGAATGATAAGAGGCTTCAGGAAAAACATTCTTTTCCCTCTGGCACTGGCTAGGATTCAAATTCAACCTCCAGAAGTTATACTGAAAGGAGTTATACTTTGGACTGATGCTATTGACACCTTCTGGAAGATTTCTGCAGAAATCAGCAGAACAATTTTTACCAAAGTGGTGTTGTCATGTATTGCTGTATAGTATTGCATTTTAGAATTAATCCAAAATCATTTTGTGCCACTTCTGTTGTGCAATCTTATCTTTGTCTACCCAAAAATTTGTCCACAATTACTAAAATTTTCCCTATTATTCTCTACTCTATAAGTGAACAGGTGTTTGGAAAAAAAAATCTTTGGTATCAGAACTTAGCTAAATGCAGATTTCAAGCTCCTATTCCCTTCATTAGTAAAATGTTTGTTTCTGCCACTTCAACATATCAGTTATGCCTTGATGTACTAATGTCATTTGACTTCTTTACTTGGTAGCTGGAAGAGGAATTCATCTGCAGTGCCAAGACTCATGAAACATTGGGATAATGTCTCCACTTTGGTTGCTGGTCTTTAGACGTTTCCAAAACACAAATGGAAAAAAACCCTTTTTCTGCAGACCACTCACCCTGTGGTCACATCTGTGCTACCCTTATCTAGTCATGCAGTTCTTCATCTCTTCCCTGCTTTTAAGTTCTGGCTGAACTTAGAGAGGTTAACTTCACCTGAGAGTGAAGTCTTAACTCAAAGAAGTTAAGACTTTACTCACTGTCACTTTTGTCATGGATTTGTCTCTATCCCGGTGACCTAACAGAGGCAGGCTGGGAAACTCTGCTGTCTTCTCTCTTTCTTTCTAATTTCTAATTGATTTCTGGGTGCATATTTTGAAGGGTAAATCTGCAAGCATATTTTGATTGTTACCACTTTTGATGCAAAAAGTGCATCCATCTCCATCTCACATACATGTCCCTGCCAACAATATATTGGTGATGAGAGTACAAAAAGGGATTACTGCTAGGACAAAAACCTCCTCTGATGGTTTCTCTTTTCCTGTTGAAATTTGCAGTATTTACCTGACATGCTCATAATACATTTCATCAGCATTGATGAAATTTCACTATTTCCTTTTGCCATCTCGGCAGCTTCTTTCCTTGTCCTGTGTTTACATCTGCACATACTGCAGATAAAGCACATACTGCTCCACATGGAATCTGCTGCCTTTGTTGCAGAACACTAGGGACCTGACCTTAAAATTAAGCCTGGAAACTGTGGAACAAAACTAAAACTGGTTAGAGAAGGAGGGTTCCAGACTATTACAGAGCAATTCATATTGAATAGCACTGGAGCCATGCTGACATATTAACAATAAAAAGGAATCATCTGTGGAGGCAAAGATGGTAAGTCACAGAGGGCATATATAAGTGCAGCCTCAGAGCTATAAAAGCCAGACTGACATTTATCACTCTGTGAATATTGGAGCTGTCATGTTGGTCCTCAGATGATCGTGTTACTACCTTCAAGACATTTTTTTAGATATGAAGCAAAGATTAGAGAGGGAATGAGAGAGAGAGAGAGAGACGTTTGCTAATAAGTAGTGGGTGAAAGCCACGAAAAGGAATTAGCATTTATATTATTTATTGTCCCTTTTTCATCAGCCATACCCCCCTTCTTACTAATTTTTTTTCTTCCTTGGATTTTTCTAACCTTGCACTAGAAGATCTTTGTACATTAAACCTAGTTCAGCTTCAGAACGGATTAAAATCAGTTTGACTAAATGCTATGTTCGGTGAACAACAAATTGTACAGCTTCACATGTTATTATTTCTGCTAAAAGCTATTATGTAAATATATTGGCTTATATAAGCTTAAGTAGGATGGCACAGGAAGGCAAAGATAGGGAAGACATACAGATCTATTGAAATGATACTCTGTGAGCATCTCCTCTAATAGAAAATTGTGCATTCTCACTCAGAGGGCCGAAAAGAACCATATGTCTATTTTAGTGGTCATGTCCTGAAATGATGCACTTATTCCTTTTATAATATTTTGAAATAAATACATATGGGACCGGTCAGATGTCAACAGTAGCACTGAAAGGAGTATGAATTAGTCACACTGGCACACAGGGCCCTGGAACAATGAACACTGCTCTGGAAGACCCTTGAATGCAAGCCTATTTGCCTCTTAATCCAAATGAATAATTAATGATAATTATCATGCTGCAGTTATTATCTGTGATAATAATATATCCGTAAGGTGAATAAATTCAATCTGCTACTATGCAGAAATGGCAACTCATAATATTCTTAAGAAATACAGATATAATTATCAGTATTAACGGTCAAGAAAAAAAATTGAGAGTTTTATATAAAGAATTATAACAAAAGGTCTAAAGTTTATGAGAATGAATTAGGTTGCATTATGTTTATTCTTTAGCTGTCATTTCTGTGGTACCAGTTGGCAATCTGTTAGCTTTTTATTTTCCTAAGACCCATTTATTAACAGCTGAAATGTGTGTTTTTTCATTCCAATCCATCAATAACTTTCTATCAGCCCACTGATAAAGAGGATCTCAGGCTGAGGATCTCAAAAGCATCCATATGCAAATTGATCTGTTTGTGTAGTTAACTATGCTGGCAATTTTCCTCAGCTAAGAAACCTTGAAGTATTAAAGGAAAAATTGACAAAACCAAATAAAACATTAAAAGGTCAAATACACATTTGAAGCTTGTACAAACTCAGCCACAACATTTATTTTTGAAAGCACCATAGGTGAGCTGTCAGCTGGGCAGAGTAGTAGGCAATCATATTTAATCTGATCTCCCTCATTGGGCTTGTTGTGACAAAGGAAAATGGAAGGGGGATGGGTGCACAGGAGCAAGAGGTAGCAACTCCCCTCCCCTTCTTTTTGAAATTGTTTTTACACCGTTTTATTTTGGTTATTGAAATTTCCAGTAATCTAATTTAAAGACTTTAATGTCTACTTAAGTTGAACTAAATTAATGATTGAGAAAAAGCTTTGAAATTCAAAGTTCATGCAGACCTTTAACTCACACCAGGAAGGCCTGGGTTTTCCCTCCTTCTTTTCATCCTGTGACTCAAGAACTGTTTCACTCAGTGGAATGATAATGAGGTGTCGAATTTCTCACCTCTAGGTCATTGCTTAAATCTGGCCCAGGTTGGTAGGAACCAAAATTCATTATCTTCTACTTATGGTTCAGCAGCCTATGTGAAATGGGTTGTTGGTCTTTTGGTCTAGTTTTCAGCAGGCAAACAATAAGCCCTAATTAGTACTGGAATAAGGCTGAAAGTTGTACTTATAACATAATATTTGGGGATTATTGTGATAATCCCTCAAAACTCTGTCAATTTATGGGACTACTTTCCAGGAGAGGGGATTAATTCTTCCATGACTGTCGCTATGAGTTACCCATTTTTAGTTTTTTTTTAAAAGAAATGGGCGAAATAAATTGCCTTTTTTTCACTCCCCTTTTCATCAGAAAACAACAGATTTCCCTCAAAGTGGATCCTGACAGGTGACAAGAATAATAACGTGTAAGAGTCAGTAAAAGAATGCATTATTAATCACCCTGGGTTTCATTTAGGCCGTCAGCTCAGTGGGTGAGCTCTGTAGAAAGAGGAGTGGAGATATTATCATTATTATTTACTTGTCCACGTAGGAGTCATGAACCAGGACATCACTGTATTAAGCAATGTGCAAACACACAGGAGAAAGCTGGTCCCTGCCCTAAAAAGCATACAATTTTACCATAAAGCAGGAAACTGTGTATACTTACAGGTAGATGGACATAGATGGAGGAATACAGCCATGCCTGCCAGCTTAATGCTTATTTTTAACAACAGCATGGTATTTACAGTAATGAAGTGCTAAAATACATTCTCAAGATTTTTTTTTTTTTTTTCACAGAGAAGAGATGAAATCTGGAATGGAAAATTAGTAAAGGAAAAGTTGTATTTGCAGATGTTAAGGCAACCATGAAGGGCAGCTTCCGGGGGGGGGGGAAGCAGCTCATTTGAAAATGGAACAAAAGGACAAGTCCTGATACTAGCTGTGCAGCCAATAATCAATAGAAAATTGAAAAAAAGCAAAATATGGGAAGGGTGAAGAGTGTTCCCAGGTTACTATTACATCTACTGTGTCAAGCAAGAAAAGAGACAAGAGGAGAAGGAAAGAAAATATAAAGAAAGTACTGAGCTGGCAGATGGTCTTTGCTACAGCAATCCTACAGCAACAACAGTTTTTATTAGTGGTGGAGAAAATAGCATTACAGTAAGCTAGATAGAAGGTGATGAAGGACTTCATATGTGTGCAAGTATTGGTGTGTACAAAGAGAATAACTGAGAGAGGGGATGCAGATAAATACATTTTGAAAAGGCTTTGCTTAAAGTCTTAGAAAACTTAGCCAATGTCTGGACTGGGTCTACAACATATGTGTTATTTATTTATTTTTTATAATGTGCTTCAGCTGAATGAAGATGAAAATGTGATCCTGAAAAGAGTTATTAGGAAGTATTTGTTAGAAAATAATTAAGGACCTTGCTTAGTCTTTTTAACTTGCAAAGAAGCTAGGAGTCCACAAGAAAATAGAAGTCTATCAAGCAGAGTTTCTTGTGTTGTGAAAAATGTGCTCTAAGTTAAAAAAGGTATGTGTTTGAACACATGCAATTAATTTGCTTATACGAATAATATAAATATAAAGGAAGAAGAGCCATTTCATTAGTCCCTTCCTGTGTAAGGAAGAAATTTGATTTGGATTTATACAGGATGTGACAAAAGCATGAAGGAAAAGGAAGACTAGTAGAAGACAATATAATGAGAAGGGAGCAGTAATCTTATATAAAGAAAAGGCCAGATAGCTGGATAAAAGATGGTAGACATGCCAAGAAGAGTGAACAAGAATGGCCAGGAAGATGGTTCGAGAGTGCCTGGCAAGAACAGTCTCCACACAGGGCAGGGGGGAAAGGGCTGTGTTGGAGAGTATGGGTTGAAAAGGGAGGAGAAGAACTACCTATTCTCATTGTAAACAAGTTATTTGATGAATTTACAATGAAATAGAGCATGGAGTTACAGTTGAACTTGGAGAGCAATGAAAGGTCAAAGGTGGCATCTTCTAAGACTAAAGCATCTAAAGCATATTGTACCACGAGGGGAAAGTCAAAGTCTGTGGGAACTAAGGCTGTGAAGAGCTGGAACAGAATAGGAGCATGAGGATGGAATTTGGATGAGAGAGCAAAAGAGAAACATCAATGTCTGTGACAGAAAAGAGTGCAACCTCTGTAAAAGAAGGAAGAAAATGGAAATATACGCCAAGGTGAGGAATGAAGGTCATGACTTTTGTTGCCTATGATTTCTTGGAAGCAGAGCAAAATTCTAGCAGACATGAAAGTAATGACAGGGAAATGGGGAGATTTGAGATATAAATTAAACCTGGTGAAAACTCAAGTGGAACCATGGGCTGGGGATTCAGTTAAGGTAGAGCAAAGTCTCTAGGAAGGCATCAAAGAGGAAAGGACAAATTTGCAGTGGAGCTGGACAAGACACATTCAATATGGTTCCAGAAAAAGCTGGATAATGTGCATGTTGGTGGTGAGCCTGGAAAAGAAAATGGATTAACGGAACTTGAGCTGAAAAAGAGGAGCCAAAAGCACCAAAGTGGAGGAAAGTAGAACAAAACCTGTAGGGAAGAAGGCCTGCTGCTGGACCTTCAGTGTCAGTGGAGCCATACACAGCGAGAGCAACCGTCTTGCTTGGTGTTAACTGATGAAAATGAAAGGTGGAGTTTTATTCCTCAGGCTTTAAAATTAATTTGTTAGACCCTGGGGAAAAGACAGATGAAGAAAACTCACATGTCCAGCTTTCTGGTGATGCAATCATACCTACTGTGGGACACCTGATACCTCAGTACCAGACCAAACAAGTCCCTTGTCAACTCAGCTGCCACACAGATGGGAGTGCTAACCCCAGAGTGCAACACAAACTGCACTTGATCATTTTGTTAGAGCCTGTACTGAAAACTAAACTGTAAATATATGCATTTTTATTTCCTTTTTTTTTTGGAAGTCATTAAAATATCTTTTACAGGTGGTTATAAAATGTAATATATAAAATCAATCAGGATAGCAGTTTTGGACTTGTACATCACTTTCTGGATATGCATTGAAGATTTAGCCTCAGCAAGTATTTATATAGAGTTTTTTTCATATGAATCCTTGCCTCTTATGTCTATTGCAGTTCTAAACTATCTTTCAGGTAAATCCTGAAGGTATGCTATCGCCTTATGGGAGATATTAAATTTTTTTAAGTTTAATTATTTCTTTTATTAACAATTGATTGTTTATCTATACTTAAAAGTACATTTGAAGTATGCTTTGCACCTGTTTTTTTGTAATGAGAACTAATCCACAGTCCATGCAAGCAATGATACAACAGACTGTTGGAGTCCTCATGTAATACCAAGTGAGGAGGAAACAATCATGATTGATGCAGCTATGGATGTAGTAGGCATGTGTCAGTGATTAATTTCAGTAATTAATTTTAGTGTACTAAAACTGAGTGGTGTCAGGAGTCCTGTGGAGGATCAGGTTGAGTTCATCTCACTAAGTCTCCTAGTCAACTTTTCCAGTTTTCAGTAGGACAGTATTTATCTTTGTCCACTGCATCACTGTCATGTTTTATTCAAGCTCAGTGTGGTCATGACCAAAAAAGTAATAAAATTTTAATTTTTGTAGAACTAACTAAGAAATAAATAGTTTTATAAGATTTTTTTTTAGTCTGGTGCCTTTAAGTAAATACAGCATCCTAACAGTCTTACATCCTAGTAGCCTTCCAGTCCTGGTAAATTTTTTATCTTCGACTGCTGCTATGCTGCTTATTGATTTAGTGACAGACAGTTAAGAAGCAACAGTGGCACGTTAATGGTTAACTATAAAGAAGGAACAAGATCTGTGCCAGAAAGAGATTCCAGTCAGAGCCCTCTGAATTCAGGGGTGATCTGCTCAGCCAGGGTGTAGTTTTGCCAGTCTAGTCAGCCATCACCTAACCATCCCAGAACTGTGCTGCATTCCTCCTGGGTGACAGGGCACACGTGTAAGAGAAATGTGGGTGCAAGGCTGCGAGAACAGAGGCTGAAAACAGGGAAACAAGAAAGTTTGAGAAAGTAAAATGGGCAATGGGGAAAAGTGGGATGGAAGGAAGGAAGGATTAGTTTTAGGAAAGAAAAGGTATAGAAAAATCTGCAGGAAGACAAATTTAGCAGTTGTATCATCTGTGAAAAAAATTGTTATGTTATTTCTTCCCTCTTACCTTGAAGAACTTTCTGACTACATCTTTTTTCACTCTAGATACCTAGATCCCAGCTTGGCAAAGCACTTTAACCCATGCTTGACTTGGCAAATGAGTTGTATGCTATTTTTAATTGACTGAGGTCTTAAATGCATCTCAAGGAATGCTTAATATTGAACCTATGCACATATGCTATGCTGAGTTAGAGGCTAAACCATGTGAAGGGCTCTGCCATGCAGAACTGAGAAAAGTGAGACTTATCCACAGATAACAGAGTATGAAATGTTAACTCCTCACACAGACACTGCCTTTTAGACCATGCTATGATAAAGTAATATCTTGTTACTGGTAGAAATAATCCATAGAATCATTGAAACATAGAAAGGTTTGAATTGAAAGGGATCTTAAAGATCCTCTAGTTCCAACTACCCCCTACTATGGGCAGGCATGCCACCCACTAGATCAGGCTGCTCAGTACTCCATTCAGAACTTCTCTAGGCAACATATTCCAGTGCCTCACCAGCCTCTAATTGAAGAATTTCTTCTTCACATCTAATCTAAAATTCTTCATGTTTAGTTTAAAACCATTCTTCTTTTTCCTATCACTATCTGCCCATGTAAAATTTGCTGTACCTAATTTTTACAAATTGCTTCTTAAGTGCTGGAAGGCCAAATAGGCTCTCCCCTCATTTTGCAGGAGCAAATTGCACGAGCACACAATACATGGACTTGTATTTTCTCAGGAAAGCATAGCTAGTCCAAAGTGATTTAACAGTAGCTGCAGTTAACAATTGAGAGAAAATCTGGATATTCCTCTTTCAAAAGTGCATTCTGTAATATTGTACTTACAGAAACTAGTTTTCCCTCAGTCAAGCATTAGGATTAATTGGTATGATATTCTTACAAAACACAACTGATGGAAATGCCTATTCAATTTGAAATATCAATAATAACCCTGAATCTATTGTTCTGTTAATTCCCAAGAAAGGATGTACAGCATCTTTCCTTGAACACCCACATTTGTCTTCAGCACATGAAATTACCCTGAGAGAACGTGTAATGAACAAGACCCTCCATCTACTTCTGCCCTGACTTCTGCTTCAAAAGGAATAATGGATTAAAATAAATGTTAAAAAAAATAAATATGTACTTTTAAATTTTACACTTGTTTGCACTGGAACATGCCACTTTCCATGCTTCTGAAATCCACAATATCAACATATTTCTCTTGAGAAAAATGGCCTTTTAAATCATTACTTGTATCTCCATGATAAGTGCTGGTGTGATCATACTGGAGAAGGACAATATCCTTTACGCATAGGTATCCATGATGCTTATCAGCCTAGCAAAACTTCTCAGCTAGGACCTGAGGAAAACATCTTGTCTCATAAGATAAGAGATTGGTTCTGTCTTTAGTCTACACCTATCCTTAGTCTACATCTCCAGAAAAGTAGGATTACTCTGCATCTTCACTAACAAGTTTTCAGTAGCTCTGTAGTCAGCATTTTGAGAGCTTTGGAATTTGTTGAGCATTGCATTGTACTTTGGCACTTAGATGAATATTATAGACAAATGATTTCCTGTCCAATACAGAATCACCTGTTCAAAAGTCTAGGCATTTAGAAGAATAAACAGCTACTTTATATATTATTTCTAGAATCCAAATCTTTGAAATGAACATTTTTGTTTCATTAAAACAATTTAGAAAGTGTATCCCATGGTGAATTAGATATAACTGTCAGGAGAAGTTTGGGCAGAAATGGTTTTAAACATTTTCATTCGTTCCAGCCATGGATGCCAATTGTTATGCATTTATGTAATTTTCAGTTGTTGCCTCTGACCAGGGGTCCTTCAGCAGCCATCATTATCCCATGCCAACTGCCCTCTTCATTTGCCTACTGACAACCAGTATCCTTTCCTAAAATGGTTAGAATTATTTGAACAGTTCTCTGGAGTTTAGGACTTGTCTGTGCCCATCAAAACACAAGTGAGAGAAGCAAGAAAACAGGGCACAGAAAAGCATTACTAACCTCAAAATATTGAAATAAATTCAAATTTCTGGTCTCACGAGACTACATTCAAGATTGTGCCTGCTGATCTGTGCTGTAATGTAAAAAAACAGCAATCTCTATTGTGATAACAGCAGAAACCTTCATTCTGAAATTTGTAAGCATTTTCCAAAGTAACAATAATGTCCCTTTGGTTGAATTATGTCTATCTGTAAACAGAAACATCTGACATAACATATTTCAAACTTATTATGTTTTGTGCTTGTGCACAAAGCAGTGTCAATGGTGTAAATTATAATGAACATCTAAAATTAAAGGAGAGACAGATTAATACCTCATAGGAAATGCTGTAAAGCTATCTTTAAATTAATACTAGTTTAGGACTTGAGTGGTTTTTTCCCCCCTCTAGATACTTGCTCTCAGTGAATCAGACTACAAATCTTTGGAGAGGGAGGGAAACCACCCATACACTTCTACCACTTCAGTACCTTCCTTACTTATAAAGACTCTTCCATCTTTACAAAACTAAACTCGGGTGGCTAAACATTGAGTATACATTTTTCATAGCTACAGGTTGCTATCATAAAGAAACCCAAAATACCTCTGAATTGTCAAGACAGAGCATTTTCCCTATAATTTTGTGATTTTCATAATCTGCTATTATTCCTCTGTCTAATTTAACTTCTCTGATGCTTTGGTGAAATCTTAAATTGCACAGATGAGTAAATGCACAAATATTATATTCTGGGTCATTCTCAAGTATGTGCAGTAGTGAATAAAGACATGCTTCCTGCAAGGCTCAGAACAAATGAACATCCATGACCCATTTGCATACTCAACATTTCATTTCTTCCAGCTAAATGCCACTTCCTCAGTCCCAGCAGTTTTACTGCTGAATATCTAGCAGATACGAATTCCTTAGTGGGAAAAATTGTGTACCTTGATAAAGAACATCTGCAAATGAAATACCTTTGTTAAATTATAGCATCAGAATAACATATCTTTTAATACAGAAACTGCCTCAGAATATAGGATTTAAAACTATAGTAATTGTCACAAATCAAAGAGATATCTCAGTGTTATAAAAAGTCTCTTTCAATAAAGAATAAACATAAATCTATCCTCTTATATTCTCAGAGTATGATTCATCTCACTTTATTAGCTCTCATAATGTGGGCATTTATTCTTATGTGGGCTACATCTGCAGTTGGTGGATTGAATGTAGAGTTTGCTAGAGGGTGACCTGATCCTTCCTCAGGTAGTAGTCTAGGGTAAACAGGATGAATTACTAGATGCTGCCTCTCTCTGCTGATTATTGATGGATGTTATAATATTAGCTTACACTAGACACTTTTTGTAGTTTAAGGCAGAAGGAAAGAATCCCATGCTACACATATTATGAATTTCAGGCATTTCAATTATTTTACTCAAAATGCTTAATGAAGGGCAAACTTTAAACTTTCACAAAGCAGTTAAGTGCCCTTGCTAGAGATCGAAACAAAACCTGTGTAATTGGTAAAACTAAACATTGCCAACAGTTTTTGTACACCTCCAAGAGATGGGTCAGATGGGTCTTTAAAGCATGTGGCTTAAGTGTTTCTGATTGGGATGATACATAATCTACTTTAGTACTTGGGTTTATGTATTATGGGATTGATAGAATTGATATCACTGCAGTAACATAAATGATTCCTGTCTGTTACAATGAACTATTATCAGTTCCTAAAAATTCATCAAATTCTGAAAGTGGCCTGAAATCTTCAGGACAAAATTCTGGGATACAACTCATATAAAACTGTTTCTAGAAGTAGAAGCTATTATATAAAGAAAACAATCATTAATATACATCTGCTAGAAAATAAATACCTGTGGCCTCCTCCTTCAGAGGCTCCAATTGTGCCACGGCTTTAGAACATGAAGTGTTCCCAGCTCTGCCAGGGAGGGGAGCTCAGCAGAGTTTGGGTGATTGCAACCTGCTTAGCCAAGGGGTGCATTGACAGATACTTGTTCTGGTAAGATAACAAAACTGATCAGGAAATTGTGAAAATGAGCTAATACTGAGAGGAGATTTCACAGACCTGACAAAGGGATGGGGTTGAAGTGGCAGCTTGCGCAGACAGTGATGCTGGAGCAAGAAGCTCGGGAGAGGAAATTTTGTCCAAAGTGGGTTGAACAAAAACACAGTAAAGAAAAGACTGAGTAATTAGGATCACAGAGCTAGAATTACCTATGGAAAGACAATGGGATTGAAAAGGAGTGTTGGATTACAACTGTGATAGCCACATGATATGACTGTGGCTCACAGAGCAAAAGAGATGAGGGCTGACAATTCAGAGAAAAGCAGCACAGTCTCTGAAGAGAGACAGAGAAGGGACAAGACTAGCTTGCAATGAACACACATTTCCAAAACTCTGAGCCAAATCCTCTTTTCCTCTACCAGAAAACCAACCACACAAAAAGGCTCTGGGTACATTCACAGAGCAGAAATTCACTTTAAAGGTGGTGTACAACTCAGGGAGATTTGTCTTTCCAGCTGATCAAAGAGAAGGTTAAAAGAATCTGAAGACAGACAAATTCAGTTGCAACATCCAATATACATTTTTAATACTGAAAGTTAATATCCATTATAATTTATAAAGAGATATGGTAAATTTTCTATCAGGGAAGAACTTTCAAATAAAAATATCAATATCTTTCAATTTTCAAAAAGAAATGGTAAGAGAATTTCCTGTGGAATATGTTATCTTATGAAGAAGGTATTCTTCTTTTTTTGTCTGTAAATGCCCTCTCCAGACCCCCATTCTAGTCCACATAGAAAAGAACAAATTTCTGCAATTACTAGTTGGTTACTTAAAGTTTTTCAATGGATCCTGATTGATTCTTGGGCTTTTTATAAGGAAGAATTTCCAGAAAAAAGTCTACAGCAATTTAATGACATCACATCCACACAGGGAGTTGAAACATGTCTTCTCAGTCCCTAGTCACAAGCTCATTGTATTAACTGTCCAATCAAATTTTCTTATTACAGTTTCAAAATAATTTAATTTTGTTAGCAATATAGATGCATATTATACATTTTTGTTCCACAAAAGATGGAAAAAGAAATTGCTCATGCTGGGTAGACATTACCTGTCTTGATAAAAAAAAATGCACTTTTTCTATTTTTCATACTTTTTTTCCCTGTATTCTACTTTTTATTGTTCTAGGACGCTTTTTTACTGATGGAAGGAAAAACTGTAGAAAAAATAAACCAATTGTTCACAATGATAGAACTAAAAAAGAAAATTTTACCAATTACCCATATTTTAGCTTTTGTTTCAGCTCTAAATATTAGAGAGAAAGTGTTTTGTCTAACCCAGCTGATGTATGTATAAAGTATAAAGTAATATTTTTAAGGGTTGACATGCATTCACATATATAAGTAGGTAAGAGTAGCACTTGGACATTCTGATAAACCAAAGGAATTCTATATAGTTATGTTTAATTCATATAATATTCTAAAGGTCTCTAACAAAACTGATTAAATCCATTACCAGATATTTTGTTAACACAGCATCCATATATAGACACCACTGAAATACATTGATTTAAATTTATCAGAGCAATTTCTATTTGTAGAATATATCTGAGTTTTTCTCTTACAAAGATATATACACATATACATACTTGTTAAGGTAATGTTCTGAAGTACACAGAGAATATAAGAATTAAATACCATCTCCAGACAATATGAAGCAAATGCTCTGGACGTTGTGAACACCCCTGCTTCAATTATTGTAATAGGGAAGACTCCTACTTTTCTTTTAGAATCTAAATATTCTGAGCTCAATTTCTGGAGTTCTGTCTCTCCACAGGGACTTCAGAGGAAAAGGAAGATATGTTTTACTTAATTTAGGTGTTTCATGACATTTCTAAGGCTTGAACAATTCAACACTTTACAGAAATTCTTCCGGATCATCTATGCCAGAAGTTCATTCACACCAAGATTTCAGCCAGGTAAGAGATTTCTGTTAACCTCCTTTTATCCAGTTTGCTATGACTTATGTGAAGTAACAAGCCAAGTTTCTCCTTTTCTGACTGAAGCATATATTATAAGCTGTACAACACCAGTTGTTTTTAATGGGCTTTTCCTCTGGGTTAGTTGCAATTCCCACCAATGTCAGTAGGAATGATGTGAACATATGGTTATAGAAGGCCTGAGAGAGGGCAGGAATTCTCATGCCAAGTGAACAAAATTTTGCACCACATTTCAAGTGTTTTGTGGGTTAGGTGGTGCCAGAGATGCTGTATGAACAGCACTGGTTGCAGTATTTTGACATTGCATGGAGATAACCTGGAAACACAGGCAAGCAGTTCAGCCTTGATGAAGGGTGAAACCTCAGAGACTGAGCAAGTTTTCAGCAGAAGGATGAGATTTAGCTGAACTAATTTTCTCATCATCTGACAGGATGCTTGAACCTGACAACTTTATTTGTGCATAGAAATCAGAATGTCTCTCCCTTTCCCTGTTAAGGTCTATTGGTACTAGTATGAAAAAAGTGACTTTTGTTAAAGTAAGAACTGTGAGTCTCCAAACTGAAGGCTGCAGTTTGTGAAAGGTCCTGGAGGACCTCTTATTTCACTGCCTTCTATTTTTGAAAGATTTTTTTTTCTTCTACAGCAGTATGTTCCCCTTAAAATAGCCAGAATCCTTTGAAATTGGAAGTTGGTTGTTATAACTCTTTATTCTCTCTGTTGGGCCATCAAGTATTTGGGGTTTTTTTTCAGAGTGACTGAATGTTATCCAGGATATTTAAATTTGAAGGATTCAGTATATGCTCTGTAGTGCTGGAGCCTTTAAGTTTTTAAAGATAAGAAGATTTCAGGAACACTGAATAACCAGCAAGGGATAGCTGGGATGCTTGCTGCTCCTACTATGGGCACATTACTGAACTGAAGAAACCCAGGCCTACCATTCAGGCAGAAAAACACTGAGATAAAAGTAAAAAAAATCTTACCATGAAGGAGTATAAGTGGTAATAGAAGAACATATTTTAAAATTCAAACATTTATCCATAATTGTCAGGGTAGTCATGTCTACCTAAACCAAACTATCAAAGTCTTTGTGTTTTACCCATAACAGATTAAATCCTGAGATCTGAATACCACTCCCACCTGCAATAATCTAGGGTTTATTTTTAAAGTCAAAGTTCTTTGAAAAGTTATTCAGAGAGGTGATTAATCCAAGTACTGATGTCACAGAGATAGTTAAAAAATGAATTTTTCAGTTGACAGTGCAAACCTCCACAAATTGAAATAAGTGCTATTTTCTTGAGGGATTGTAAAAGTAAGTCTCTATGCCAAATATTTGATCTATTCTGCTCTCTTGTAAAATATATACTCTGCATAAAACACTCTCTGAAATGGGGCCTGCTTGTCCAGATGAATACATTATTCCACTGTGTGGAGAAAGGCTGATCTAGAGGCAAATTACTGAGTGTAATTTATTCCATATCCTTGCTGGAATAACTTGTGCTCCTGAGCCTCCTCAGATGTGTAGTCAATAGGGAACTCTCTGGCTACATGAGGTTTCTTAATACATCTTTCAGCTAAATCAGAGATTCAGATGCAAAATCCAGCACTCAGGGAGATCATCAGAATTTGTGATGCTCCCTGGAGAACCGGAGGTCTATAAACCAATGAATGGATTACAATGAGATGTAAATTCAGTATTTCCAACTCTGGGGGAAATAGCGATACTCCAATATTTTTCAAGCTGTACTTATCTCCCTCAGTCAAACAGTAGAACCTCACAGCACTTATTAAGTCCATAATGTACTTTGGAAGAAAGTTCAAGAGCTGACTGCATTTAAAAATATAGCTTTGATATATTTGTTTAAACTATCTTTGTATTAGGAACTGCCTCCCAGCCCCAGGTATGCTGAACTGAGCATCATTATTGAACATCAGTAACGTGCTCAGCTGTGGCATGCAGGCTCACTTTTTTCATCTGGTACAATTAAGTAGTTTTAAAGATTCATTCTAGACTTGATGAAATATCCTAAGTGAAACCCAAGAGTAAGGGGATATTTGGTCCTTAATGGAGTCTTAAGAGGGAGACATCTGCAGATAGCTTGAACAGCTAGTTAGAGGGCTGCTGAGTTAAGGAACAGAAATTGTTCACTTGCAGTCTCTGGGTGAGGAAAGGGTACTCTATTCATTCAACACTTTTTAAAATACCTGTAAATGCTACGTTATTTGAGATGTGTTGTTATCTTCCTGCTGGCTAAGGTTGAACAAACTAGGTCATATTAGAAGAGAGAGCTCCTCAGCCCCAGGTAAACTGCTGCAGTGCAGTAGTTGATCTTTCTTCTCCTATTCCTCTCCTGCTTTTTTAGTACCAAAGCAGTGTGATAGTTTCAGCTATCAGATTTGTACTTGTCAGATCAACTATTTTACTTCAAACTTGTCTCATTCCTTCCAAAGGTGTTGCTCAGCCTTTTTCTTCATCATTTCCAGGCTCAGCAGCAGCACAGAGGAGCCCCTCAGCTGCCCTCCATCACCATATGAAAGAGAACAGAAAGTATGTGTCTACCTTACTGATAGGTGCCATGCACAGACAGGAGGCATGGGACTCAGCTTGCAGTGTGCCACAGCTCTCAGATTACAGAGCTATACTGTGTCTCTGCTGGTGCTGAAGCTCACACTCCCTGCAAGGGCAGGCAAACCTCATGCAAACATAGAGTTAACTGCTGTAGGACCTAAAGCCCTCATCGCAAAGAGAGTGCATATATTCCCCCATGAATAGCTTCATCTGTGGTTCCACCAGGAAATCAACCAATTCACACTAATTCATGGTACATTTACATGTTTACTGCATGACTGCAAACACAGGTGCTACATTTCAAAGACCCCTAAGAAACTAGATTTCAGAAGGTTTTTTATAACCAGGGAAGTGATTGACATAATGAAGTTTACAACTGACAAATGTACGTGATGAGAAGCTCAAGGACAAAATAATTTCACTTCTGTGTTACGCCACTAATGGCACCAATTTACAGATCAAACTTTTATCTCAGATACTCCAAAGAATCTCTAGTTGACTACAGTGTGTACACACAGCCTAGGATGGAGCCTTTAGCTATTGAACTTCCTGGGGGCTGTTATTGATTTTGTTCCATTTTACTATTGGAGGCAGTCCATTGAATTCTGACCTGGGCTCTACAGTAATGCCTTTGGGCTCTGACACCAGGGTAAAGCAAGAGTCACAAGAAAACAGAATTTAAAAGATAATGTGTTCAATGCACTGATTCTCTACAGTTATATATTCACCCTTGAATCAGTGATCAACACAGAAGCTCTCAACATGAGTATAAAAATGTCAGAATCAGTTCCTTAATCTTGATGCAGTTTAAATATTACTTCTGGCTAAGTATTACATCTGAACCAAACACATGATTTGAGCTTACAGACACGAGTTTGTTCCTGAGCTGATTCATGTCAGTTTTATACTTGTAAACATCTTTTGATTTCAGGGGCATTAATTCATATTTTCAATAACTCAATGGTAACAGAATATGGAGTAGTCTTAGAGTGTCTGTTCAGAACAGCCAGTGAACTCCCTTGGTACATAAAGAAAAATGTCTATTTTCAGTATTAGAGACAAAAAATAAAGCCAGTCAGGATACAGTAAACCTCTTCACTGAAACTAATACAGAATAGGAGTGCACAGCTCCTTGAATGAGGACATCTTGAAAGAGAGAGTATTATACAGTACAGGCTCTTATTCCACTGCTATTTCCACATTAGATGGGATGTATAAGACAAGTGCTGTATACAAAGGCTAAGACATTAAACTAATTTTAATAAGATTCCTTTATGTTAAATCAGAGAAGAGGGTGGATTTGAAAAAAAAAAGGTGTAAATGATATATTTTTCCTATTTTTTCTCTAAAGTTTTCTGAGGTGAAGTGAAATAAAGAAATACAGGAAGGTGGATGGAAGGTTAAAATATTCACAAAATAAACTTGAGATATTCAAGCTTTTCATAGTCCCAAGAAACATGTTTAATGGGAGCTGAAAGACTTGAAAAGAAACCTTGTTGTGGTGCACAGCAAAGTAATGTGAAAAAAAACCCCTTCATATTTCTTCAGCCTCTAGCTTAGCTCTCACTGTGGGGAATCTTGCTGTGAAAACATTAATCACTGCTGCTTAATAGTATCTCTGCTGGTTGCACCAGGGTAGCAAGTGGCTACATAATGCAGCAGATGCTTCCTTCTTTAAGTGTAGCACCTACAGGACTGTGAATTTTCCAAAGGGTTTTCAAACTTACCATGATGCAAAACTGACCAGAAGGTACTGGAAATATGTTGCCTGGCTCTCCAGAGAGCACAGATTCTGGAAGAAGATGAAATGATACCTTTTGTCCTCTGCTCTTTTTTTTGTTTGTTTGTTTTATGGAGAAAGGAAATGAATGACCTCCTACAAATCTAGCTAGCTACCAGAGATGCTTCCAGAGCAAGGTATCAAAGATTTTCCATTTTTTTAAGCTATTCCTTAGACTGCAGCTTGGTTAGGGACTTTAACTACTTTTCTCAATCCTTACTCTTTTTTTCCCTTCCATTTGTAGCACTTGCTTCCCTTAGAAGCAGAATGGACATTTGCTTTGATGCAGTAATTGTTGATAGTTGATTAAATCCTATTCTTTATCAGTTCTGCTCAGCTCTCATTCTTGCTACCACCAAAACATTTCTAGTTACTTTCAGTCCTTATGGGCCTAACCTCTTTATATTATTTTCCCTTCCCTCATCTCCTCCATTAGCAGATCTATCAATATTGTCATCATCATCAACATTGATGATGTTCAATTGTTCAATTTCCAATGAAGAAAAGTCTAACAAAGAAGTCTTAAAAAACGAGGTCTTGTATAAGATATCAAACAGGGAGATTGATACAAGGAAAACTACTTAGCCAAAGACATGTTTTCTAGGATGGCAAAATCAACCCTCTTTTTAGTTTCTTCTACTGCATCAAAACTTCAGCAGCTTTACCTGAATGCTCTTCAGAGACTGTGGTTCAAAGGTTCTGGCTTTAAAGGGATTGCTTTTTTTTTTTCCATTGGCAAGAAAAATGGACAGGTTTATCTAAGTTAAATGCTTTTCAAAGATATTTTCACAGGAGCTTTCATCTTCTTTTGTCTTTGTTTCTAATTTTCCTGAAAATAACTGCAGTGACACAAGAGCAGTCTTTTTGATCATTTCAGTGTTAGTGATGATTTAGCTTTGTGAACAGCAAGGCAAGATGTCTGAAAAAGCCATCTTCTACCAGAAGCAGCAGAGGAAATGGGGTAGAGCAACTGGCAGTCTTTTCCTCATGTCAGTCACCTGTCACGGATCCTTGTCCAGCAGGAAACTACAGGGCTGACAAACTGCTACCTCTGGGGACTTCCACCATGGAAAGAGTGACTGTTGCATAGGCAGTAGAGGTATTTAGAGTAATGTGTCGCAGATATCTTTTCATGAAAAACCTTTCCTTGGGATTTTTTTCATCCTGAGAAGCTGTGAGGCCTCAGGGACAACATTTAAACAATGATTATCTGCTGCTGTGGAATGCAATAGGTGCATCTGTGATTGGTCTCATGTGCTTGTTTGGAATTAATGGCCAATCATGGCAGAGCTGGCTCTCTCTCTGTATGAGCCACAAACCTTTGTTATTCATTCTTTTTTATTCTTAGCTTAGCTAGCCTTCTGAGATGAAACATTTTCTTCTATTCTTTTTGTATAGTTTTAATGTAATATATATCATAAAATAATAAATCAAGCCTTCTGAAATATGGAGTCAAATCCTTGTCTCTTCCCTGGTCTGAAAACCCCTGTGAAAATTGAGCCTGAGGAAAGGCTGTTGAGTTTTGATTAGCAGAAAAGATGAACGGGTATCTCCAGCTCCTATTTTTTCAACAAAATGTCATGGAAAGAGGATAGACCAACATACTGGTTAGCAGCAGAAGTCATCAGAGGTGAAATTCAGCTCCAGATTCTCTTAAACCAGAAAAGACTTAAATGGAGCTGTGTGCATGTCAACTAGGTGTTTGAACTACTATTACATTCACTGTGGGTTGAGTAGAGTTGCCTAAAAATGGATGTGTTCTTCCACGTGTGACATCCCAGAGTGCCCTGGTCACACTGATGTGTGCAGGGAACATGGGTTTTCCCCTGATGCTCTCTGTCTGGGCTGCTCCCTGCTAGGGCACAAAGTGACCACAACTCTGTGGTTGTGTGAGCATAAACAAAAGCATGATGCTTGCTCCAAAGAGCAGACAGAGCTCAAGCAAGGCAAAGCAAGAGAGATGCACACAGTATACAGAGGTCATGTGGAGAAAAAAGAGAAGGCAAGTGAAGCCTTGATCTAATAATTGCATTGTTCTCCAGAGATATTTGCCATCAGAGAGGACTTTAGCAAGGAATTTAAAGGAGATTGGACACTCAGGTTTTCAAGAGTCAGGGATCTTCTAAGCAGGAACGTGGAAAACTTGTTAAACTGTTAACCTGAGAATTTACCACAGCATCTGGCACTCTGCGTGAGGGATCTTCTTGGTGAAAAGAGGAAGCTTTAAAATTGATGTGACTAGCAAAATATTCCTATGGAACAAGCCAAATGTGGTCAAAATGCCAGGAAGGTGTGCTCTCTGCAGCAAATATATAAGTGGAGAAACATTATGCTTGTCAAGAACAGAGATGAAAAAGTAGGAACAATATAGAAATGAAGTGATAAAAAGTTTCTCTGTGTAAGTGGGCAGGAAAGGACTTATCTTCTGCTGTTTAAAAATAGAATCTCAAATATATTAGTTTAGATGACAGTACCTAGGCAGAGATCCAAGCTGAAGACTTGTTTATGGGCTTGAACAGTAAGTAGGATGATGGTGTTTTCCTCAGCAATCAAGTAAGAAAGTAGCAGGGAAGGTGTGGGAGAAGAAAGATTAGAGAAAAATGCAAATAATCATTTTGCCTGTCTATTCCATTAACATCTAGGCCTACTTTGTAGCTTCCTGAAGCCTCCGTGAGTCACTTGGTAGGTGACAAACAGTCAAAATAAGCGACCCACGAACATTTATTCAGGCAGAAATTTCAAATATTCTGGTATGTATTTCTCCACTATAAATAACTTTCTGCAAATTCAGTGTCCTAATTTTGTGTTCAAGGTAAAGAAAGGGAAAAAAAGAAATACTTCAACAAAAAGTTATACTTTGTGGTTTAATGTGTTGGTATTTGGGAGATTAAAGTGCTATATTGAAACACAGGCAGAAATTCAAAACTACAGCCTCTTTTTTTTTAAATCTCTTTTTTCAGTCTTCAAATACATATGTATTTAGTTGATTCTTGCTCAGTTTTTTTTTAGTATTAGAACTGTATATTCAATTTCATTGCTTCAATTCAGTCATGTTATTCTAAAACCCTTGCACAGTGTTTCTCCTACCCCTAATAAAAAGACTTTGGAGATGGTAATTTTTTGGTTTTTAAGTAAAAAACATGAGCGTGACATGCTTGGTCTTCCTTGGCTGTCCAAGGAAGACATAGGTTAGAGCAAAACTTGTGTCATTTTAATTTTGTTGCATTTAATAAACCATGAGCTGAGACGAAGCGTTATTGTTTGTGGCTTGTATATTTTAACTGTGTATATGCAAAATAAGGTTTCACTTTTCTGGTACATAGCTCCTTGATTAAAAGAAACAACTTACAGTGGTGACTGTAGACACTTTACCTTGTAAATTGTGTTTTAGAATAACTGAAACAAACAACATGTTTACAGCTAAGAGATACTTATAAAAAAACCTGAAACTTTGATCATGGGGTATTTTAATTTCACAGATACTTACTGGGATAACAAGTATGCAAAACCTGTAAGGTGGGAAGCATGTTTCCAGAGGCAATGCATAATTGCTTACTTACTGAAGTCAGTTTATTGACTGAACTTCATGATCAGAGATTCTTGGCACCCAGAGCTAGAAAATCAGCCCATCTTGATAAATAGAGCAGGGCTGATTTAGGGATCACAAATTCACAATGCAGAAAAGAAAAAAAGATGAAGCAACAAAATTAGTCTTGGCTCAGTGGAAGTTTTGCAAAACTTGTAATACTATAAGGCATTTTGATGGAGGCAACTATATAAATTAGGGATGTTTTTCTGGAAGATAAACAGGTTTTCATTATATGCCACAGTATAAAGGGCTTACAGTTTCAGTTCAAGTAGAAGGAATAGCTTGTGGTAACATAAACAACTGAATGATCTTGATGGCAATGATGCCAGATCTCATGACTGTGTAGGAAACATGGTGCAGAAAAAAAATGGGAATTATTTAAGAAACAGTTGGACATACTGCGGCTACAATTCATTCAGGCTAAGTCTCAACAGGGGGAATGTAATTCCGACAATGTGCTTCAACAAAGTGACAATAACAACATTTTTTACATGTCTGCTTAGGGAAGGGAGGGGGATTTACATTTATATTTTTTAAAAATTGCAAATTTCTAAGAGTTAATTAGAAGATGAAGAAGAGATACTGACTAGAAGGTTACAGAGTGCATTCCAAGTATGAACAAAGGGCTTTCTCACAGATGGTATCTTTGCAGAAGACAGTAAATAAAATGGAAATAGTCACTAAAATGTGGTTGGGATTATTTGGCATAAGGAATTAAGTGATTTATCAGGGTATAATATATTCCTTCTATGGTCATAGTGTTTCATAGATGGAATACAGGGAAGACTTGTCTTGAGATTATTTTCTTGGTCTTGGTTTATTTAGGCATATTTGTTGTTGATTTCACTGTGGATGCTTGTGTGTTTAAGCCAAGTGAGGGCTGACCTGTAGGATTTGCCACAGTACCTATAAATGCCTGGATGGAGGAATGTGGGAAAGAGGCTTCATAGCAGCACAATCACTGCAGCTTGATGTGACAAGGGAGCAGGTCATGCTGCTGAGGAGAGTCTGAAGCTTTAACTTTGTGGTATAATTCATAGCTTCATAATGTAC
Source organism: Zonotrichia leucophrys gambelii (assembly GCF_028769735.1). Taxonomy (NCBI): domain Eukaryota; kingdom Metazoa; phylum Chordata; class Aves; order Passeriformes; family Passerellidae; genus Zonotrichia; species Zonotrichia leucophrys. Next base: position 49,157,529 of record NC_088169.1, read on the forward strand.
TTCTGGAGAGCATGGGATTTTTCCAGACACCTTCACTGTCCTGGAAAAATTAAGACTTTTCATTATTTATGTTAACATGTTCAAATGCACCTGTATGTAGAAATCAGACTTTTGGGTAACACATGGTGGCATGGGGTAAGCTGTTTTTTCAGAAGGCAGTCCTCCCTTTAAAAACTCAACTCTTCAACTCTGATGTTTTTGGTTTCTATTTTAGCTACAGGTGCATATGTTATGGATGTGAATCCCTTCATAATCTGGCAATTTAGGGAGGTAAAAAAGTGCACTGGAAATAGAAATTATTTAGTTTTCCACTGAAAATTCCTTATAATTTCTTCTACTAAGATATGGTTACCTACAGAATATGCTGAGCTTGGCCTGAGGCACATTAATCCTTTTAGGAACATTAGATCTTCATATATACACCTCTTTGGCCATATATATACAAAAAAAAGGTAGGATTTTTTAGTATAAGATAACTATCTTACATCTGCATTCTCAAATGAGAGACAGGGACACAAGGAGGAACGATTAAAGCTATCATGAAAAGAGAACATAAGCTAGTTGCATAAAACAACACTTACACCTCTATGTGACACAGGCTAGACTCTATGCAGACATGTTAACTGAATTTTGTTCCTCCCTGTTTATAGACCTCTGAGAATTTACAGTATCAATCAAGATGCACTTTCATTTAGCAGAACTTCATGCCCAACAACTGTAATGTCAGTCAGATCTGTATTGTCTAAAGGCATAAAATCATAAAATGATAACTCTATTGCTTTTTCATTTACTTTTCCATTCTTAAGGACTATTTTCAGAAATTCACATGTTATCAGTTGCTCTTTATTAATCCCTCTTTAATCTTTATTTATCTATCACTGCTGTTAAATTTAAAAAAAATGCAAAAGAATTTCAACTGAAATACAGCAAATTGATCACCTGTATTCATTAAAAACACTCACATATTCTGTGGCTGTGCTTATACAAGAGATCAAAGCCAGTCATCATCACTGTTCCTGCCACAGCCTTAAAATCAGTAAGGAGCATGGAGTACCATGAAGGGCAAATCTTCAAGCATTGGCACCACTGTTTTTATTTCAGAACTGAGAGCCACCATTGACCTTTTCCTTTGTCTGTTTTACCCAGCAGTATTTTTATCTGTTAGTACCAAGCTGATCACCACATGGCATTAGTATATTCTGGGTTGAGAGAGCACACCTCTCAGATCAGATAGGATGCTGCTTTCCCAGGTACTTAAAACCACAAAGTCACACAAAATCCTGCACTCCTTGCAGGAAGGCAAGGAGTGGAGAATGTTGATAGGAGTAATACTATTTAGGCTGACAAATTTCTTATTCCTACTGAAAACAAGACCTCACAATGTCTAGTTGCTGCCATGTAATTTATCCACTGGGATCCACAGACAAATTTCTATTTCACTTGGGTGTTCTTTTTCATCTGTGGAAGTGCTACAGTGAAAGTGAGATGAGTCCACACACTGAGCCTCAGCTATGAAAAGAAAGGGGACCATGACGCCCTTGAGCACCAGTTCTACACAGTAGCATATATAAACAGAATTTCTCAAGTTGGGCAAAAAATATGCTGGTCTTCAGTTTAGATCCTTTGTTTCCTTCTGTATAAATTGAAATTTTCTTCAAATATGCAGTTTTGCATTTTATTTTAAAAGACAACTTACACTTTAGTCTTGTATTTGCACAGCTTAGCCTTTAGGAAAAAAAAAATTTCTTCTTCAGGATGCCCTTCATGGTCTAAGAACTGTGAGAGTGCTCAATACAGAACCTCAGGACCAGCCCATTTTATTTAGAATTCAAAAATAGATCTGTTTTCCAGTTCAATCCTAGCTTCTCGGGGAGTAATATAGTGACAAATATTTGTAACAATAGTAAAAAGATTTTTGTGAAACACCTTTTTACTCCAATAATAATTAGCTAAATAGAATAGGTATTCACTACTTCATATGAAGCCGTCTCCTAAGGTGTTTTTGTTTCTAACAAAGGATTAAGATGTGTCCATGTGCATTCCATTAAATTTGTCTTAGGATAGCAAGACTATGTTAGGGGTAAAATGGCAACCATCTTGCTGACTCTGCCTTCTGGAGGGCCACCACTGGGCTTCAGTAAATTGCTGTCTATCCAGAAAAAGGGATATACTAAACTCTGACAAAGAGGGAGGAAGAGAAGTATACAGATACATAAGCAAATCTGACAATAGAGCAGAGCTATGTTACGAGCACAAGGCCAGCGAAACCCAGTGGTTTCATCCAGCTGGAAATCATGTCTGTTCCAATATGTATTCACTGCAGCAAATATGGCTTAGTAAAACTTTTATTCTGTAAGGAAACCTTTATAAATGCAGGACTTCTGCATTTTGCTTGAACTACCACATAAGCGTGTGTTGTTGAGACATAACTTTAAATAGCTTCTGAAGACATCCCCATGAATTCAAAATTACTGTACTTGCAGAAAAAGCAACAATATCCGTCTGTAAATCCTTTAATCATAAGCATTAAAGAATAGTTCTTCAGAGAATCACAGGCTGCTGACTAAAGTTTACATTTTCTTGAGCTGCTTTTGGTGCTGCTAGCTATTTTTCTCATACACATGATGATAATATGAAGTGACACTTGCACCTGTTGTCACCATCTTATGGTAATTAGCATAGTGCCCTAAGTAGTAGCAGGGCCATCACATCCAAACATAAGCCATTAACATATTGCAGCTGTCATCAGTAGGGAAAGCTAATGGAGTTAGTGGATTTGCACACTACTGCATACCTTGGCTCAGCTAGCATAACTCCCCATATTGGGGTCATTGGGGATAGGAAAAAGAAATGTGGGATGTAGCCAGTCAGGAGTGAAAGAATACATTTTACTGCAGGTTTACTTTCATGTATTATGCATGTCCTTCAAGGTCACTGCATGATCATTTATAAGATTTTAATGAGATATCAAAGTGGAATGGATGGAATGTAATTAATGTGATCATACAGAGAAGATACAGGTATAAAATAGCATGCATGAGGCAGTCAACAAAAAGCGAGAGCAGTGAGGAAAAAAGGACTCTTTGGACAGATTTCAGCCTGTAAAACAATTTTTCTACCCTACTTTCAGACACTTAACATCCTGCCAAACAGTTTTCCCCAGCTAACAGTGAAACAATGGAGGGAATTAAAGAAAATGCATTCTGCTGCTGCTCTTTCCTGCTTTGAGTGAAAATGGGAGACTTGTAGCTAAAAGTATGCTAGTCCTACAGTAACATGAGTTTTGTGGGATTTATATATTCTATTCTATTCTATTCTATTCTATTCTATTCTATTCTATTGTCATTTTAATATTTTGATTCCTCTTGCTGACAGACTCTCTAGACTAAACTGAAAATTCAAGGTATAAAGATGCATATTTTTAAAGCACTTTTCTAGGACAGTTTTTTATACAGGTGATGAGAAGATACAGGGACTTAAAAAATTTCCACGCTTTCTTCAGTAGGGAAAGCAGTAATATATACTCCTCAGATTCTTTTCCTAAGATTACTGGTTGTCCCCAGCCTGCTTCTGTTCCCACCTTCTTCTTGCCAGACAAATGCTTTTGTATAAAACTAAATTCTATAGATACTCTATTTTTATTTTGTTTGGGTTTTTTTCCTTTGTTTCAGTTGCGGTTGTTGTAATATTTTGTTGTTTGTTTTAGGCTTTGTGGGGTTTTTGAGGGGGAAGGGCTGAGTTTGGGATTTTCTGGGGGGAAGGGGAAGAGAAGTGTAAATCAGCTTGGTGCCCCCACCAGAGTTTAGTGCTCTGGCAGCCATCCCTGTGTGTGCTGGGGCAGAGCTGCTGCTCCTGCATGGGAGCTGACATCAATCTGGTGAGCAGGGGGCAGGAGGGACCATCTTGGCAGCATAAAAGGCAACTCTATCTAGGTAACTGAATTAGAGACTAACCCTGCCTCCCTAGCTCTTCCCATCTTGGCCTTTGGTAAACCACACAAACCAACATTTACAGATGTGGGTGAGTAGTTACATACTTAAATATTTATGTGGAAGCAGACACCCAAGCTGGAAAATACTTGCCTTCTCTTATACCAACAAGAATTCTATTCATCCTTCTTTGTTTTCTTATTCATCCTGCATGTTGTCTTTTTCTAGAAGCTTCTTTCTACAAATCAAGTTTGGAAAACTCTGCTTTACGCCTGAAGTGATTGCAAGGATTCTCCCAGGATTCACTCTCTCAGCAGGACATGGAGCCCTAAGTGTGACATTTGTTGTTTAATTCCTGACCCCAAACCCTGAATGCTCCATTGGAAACTCAGAACATTTTCAATTTGTGTTCCTAGAGTTTACATGCTAAGCCATTTGAAAAGACAAATTTATGTAAAAATCTTCACTGCACATAAAATGTTCAGTGTAATATTCATTTTTGAATGCAGCAGATATTTTCTTTATGTTCAGATTAAAAAAAATCTTTTTTAAAAGCCTTTTATAATTTTTAAAAATAATTTGAAATTGTTCTTTATTCTCAGAAAAATAAAGCAAAATAATTTCTCACATCCTCACAAAATAATTAAAAAACAAGAAAGAAATATTAACTTTAAAAAGAAATGAGAATGAGAACCGAAGCAAATAAAATGGTGTTATAAAACCAAGGTTATTTCAGAGATTTACCAATAAGCAGGTATATTTCCTAAGTCCTTTTTAATAATTGCTTGATTGAACTTTCAAGTAGATATATATGGCAGGTTTGTCATTAGTTAGGGGGGGTGTGTGCTTTTTAAAACTATGCTATTTGCAAGGCAAGCAGCTGTCCAATCTGACCTTCCAAGACTTTCATTCTGGGAAGAAGAGCTGCTGGATATAAGTGGGGAAGGTCACAAAGAATAGGAAACAAAGAATAGGAGCTCCTGGTAGGCATTCTGGGGAAAAATTATGCACAGAGCAAAAGCTAAGTATTTATCTTAGAGCAAAAACTAAGTATTTATCTTTAACGCAGGTTCTTTCTTTTCTCATTTTGTGCTTCTCTTCCTTCTGCTTTACTTTCCCACTCTTCTCTCAGCACTGCTACCTGTTCTTAACCTACATCTAATCTTTCTTTCTTTCTTTCTCTCCCCACCACCTAATATATTGCCACTGAAATATCTGTCCAGAGGCCACAACTTGGCGAGAGGTAAAGGAAGAGAAAGTGAATAGTAGCTCTCTCCTTGATGAAGGAACTGTTTGTATGTGTGGAAGACCAGTTCAGCCCATGACAAAGTCCATGTAAAAATGCTTACAGAGCCTTGGAAAACGCATTTCACACAGGACAGACATATAGTGCAATTCCCAAAGTAAAATGCATTTTTCCAGCAGCCGTTGGTGGTTCCAGCAGCTCCCTAAGCTGTGACTCCCTCCAGCGGTTGGTTTACCATAGTTTACAAAGCTAGGTTTACATACATGGGTTTTTTCCACAAAATTGGCTATGGCAGAGGCTAGGCAAACAATGCTGCCAGGAAAATGCCAAACGGAGGCAGGAGACAAATAGAAAAACCAAGCCTTTCATTTTTAATATCTGTGGTCACACAGGACCAGAAATGAGCACCTCTCTCATGATGCTCCACTGAACACAAACCCTCGGTCAGGTACTGGGAAACAGGCCAGCCTGACATCCTTCTGCTGCTGCCAAAATTTCGAGGTGTCACCCTGCATGAGGACATGCCCCATGTCCTAATTTTGAAGTTACCTTGCTTTTTTTCTTCAGGACTTCATATTATTCACGCCAAAAGTCTGTCTGGTAAAAAATAATGCAGGAGGAGAAAAATAATAAGGAGGAGAAGGATAATTTTCAAAGTGGACACATGGCAAAAATTGAAGACATGACAAAAACCTTCCAGTTTCTATATAAACAAATGAGATTTTAAAGAGATAGTCTTTTTCAGAAAGTCGATATAGTATCAGGCCTAGAAAAATCAAACCATTTAAAATTCATGAATTTTACCATCTTCCTATTTATAAAAGGTTAAGTTACCCTAAGCTATGAAAGAAAAACACCCTCTGAAGACCTGGGAAGGCAGTAAACACTCGTGGCAAACGACAGGAATTGATCCTGCTTTTCTGTGCCTGTCATGTCTCTAAATTTTATTTCCACCATTTCGAGGGTTCCGTGATAAGAGGGGCAGGGATGGGAAAAAAGGATTGAGCTGACGCAAGACTATGGCCTGAGGGCGATGGTACCTGGGTCTCTGACATTTTCTCAATTAGTAGGTCTCCCTGCCTGACTGTGAGATGTGCATCTAACTGGGGACTTAGACTGTTGCAAGGTATTGATTAGCCATAATGTGAAGTCAAATCTGAATAAAAAAAGCATTGTGATCAAAAGCCTTTCATTGGAGACAGCATGCCCTCCAAGTCAAGGGTCTGCAGAATCTGATGAGCTCTGTTTCCTTTTTGTCTGAGAGAGATTTCCATGGTTTACTCATAAAGGCTCTCTTGATAGGAATGTCCAGTGGGCCCTCTGTCAGAAAACCTGATGTCTCAAATTTGACAGGTGCTTGTTAGTTTTTCATCCCAGATCACTCAACATGCACACAAAACTAGAAGAGACGATGGCTAATAATGCTACATTTCAAGTTGACTGCCTTGTCATTTTTGCTGGAAAATTCACTGATTCAATCACTAACATTAAATTGTCTGCATTAAAGGAAAACAAAGCATAGCCAGCCATGAAATATATTGGTTTTCCAGCTGCTAGAACTTACACAGCTCAATACAATTCATTGCATTGCCTTGTTGATAGGAACAGTTTATACAGATCACATGCAAAACAAAATAAATTGCTGTTCTATGGAAAAAAAAAAAACTCAACAGAAAACCCCAAAGCAAGAAAACTGAGAGAAACATTTTAATCCTTCTTTTCTTGGAAATTAGCTTTCTTCTCACTAAAAATGTTTTCAAGTAAAGAAATGATCCTCCATACCTTTACTTACATGAACAACGTACTTTCAAGCACTTCTAGTCCCCTGGGATGTCATATGAATCTGGATTTCTGCTCCATTGTAGCTCCATCCCTTGTGAATTTGTGTTGGGACTGGTTTCTCTAAAAGCTCAAGGACTACTTGAGCTTTAAAGATACTTATTTTTATGGACTACTGAGATGAAGAATTTTAAGCCAAGGGTTTAGGCCAACAAAAATGATGCATTTTGGTAATAATATCTCTGGGCATTGTTATAATATTAAGTCCACAGTTTTGTCTATTCTCCTGTGGTTTGCAATCTAAACCTCAGGGCAGAGCAGGAGCTGTGTGATAATGGTGGACTGTGGGACTTGAGCTGTCAAGAGCTCCTCTCAATCCCAGTGTACGAGGACACTGGAAACAAAATAAACCAAAACAGGTAAATTTTTTCACTGGATAAAATGCTGCATTGCCCATTCTTAGATATCCTTGAGTCAATTTGTGAAATGAGTTCTTACACTCATCTTATAAAAGTTCTTATAAATGGATTCTGTGAATGTTGCTTTATACTCGAACAGCCTTCTCTTGTACTTGCAACATTTCCTGCTTCCAAGAAAATACTTGTCCAGTATACTGGGGAAAAGCAACCAAGAGTAATAAAGCCTCTATCCTCCTTCCCCACCTCCCCTCCCAGCACTGATGGTACCTTGCTAAGGTCTCAGTCAGGCTTTCTGTGCTAAGAAAAAAAAAAAAATATATATATATATAGAGAGAGAATTATGATTTATGGTATCTAGATGCAAAGGGGCAGCAACACAAGGACCTTGCAATGGAGTCAGGGTGAAGAGCCTGTGAGGTATTCAAGCCAAGGCCCTGGTTCAAGGTGGTTTGCACCATCACCTTCAAGATCAGCCAGCTGGGTCACAACAACTTCATGCAGGCCTGCAGGCTTGGGGAAAAGTGGCTGGAAAGCTGCCTGGTGGAAAAGGACCAAGGGTGCTGGTCAACAGCCACAGAACATGAGCCAGTGCGTGCCCAGGTGGCCAAGAAGCAGAATCCTGGCCTTTGCAGGGAATAGTGTGTCCATCAGGATTATGGCAGTGATTGTCCTTCTGTACTCAGCACTGGTGAGGCTGTCATTCAAATCCTTGTTCAGTTCTCAGCCCCGAGGAGCAGCTGAGGGAGCTGGGAGAGTGCTCTCTGAAAGAATCTCAGGGGATACCTTAACACTCTCTACAACCACCTGAAGGGAGGCTGTAGCCAGGTGGGGGTCTGTCTTTTCTCCCAGGTAACAAGTGCAAGGATGTGATGAAATGGCTTCAAGTCGCCCCAGGGGAGGTTAAAGAGGATATTAGTTAAAATCTCTTCATGGGAAGGGTTGTCAAGCACTGGAATAGGCTCCCTAGAGAATCATCATCCCTGGAGTGTTCAAAGGGTGTATGGATGTGGTTCTTGGGGACATGGTTTAGTGGTGAACACAGCAAGGCCAGGGTAGCAGTTGGACTTGATGATATTAGAGGTATTTTCCGACTTAAATAATTGTGTGATTCCATGAAATGTTTCTCCTTTCCCTCAATACTGTTTTCCTTCAGGAAGACTGAGCCTGGGGTGGATATTTTCCAGCTGTATTCCAACAAAAGGCAAAAGCCTGAGTGACTTCTTTAGGCCTTCAGCCCCCATTGCTCACAGCACTCTACTTCCAGCCCTTCCCAGCACAGCTCAAGGTTGTGAAAGCATAATGGATCCCAAAATATTTCTTGCTGCAAAGTATTCGTTGTGGTAAATGTCGACTATAGCAATAAGGCACCAAAGACTGTGCATTAGCAAGCTATTAGTGCATGCTGAGAGTGCTCTGGTTGCCTTCTAATGCACACTGCAATGGCCATTATGGAGTATGACTCATTATTTTTACATTTATTTCACATTTTTAAAAATCGTTTTCAAAACACTTTTGCACAATTTCAGGAGATGTGTTTTTTCACAAGGAAAAAACGGTCCTTATGAACACAATGTGAAGAGAAAATGGTGGGAAGAGATAGTCTTCACTGCTTCTGAGTAAACCTGAAAGTGACTGCTTCTTTCCTACCCCACTCCCATTTAGTGTGGTTTTTGACTAGCATAGAGATCGATCTCTCTCCTCACAGAGTCATCTTTCTGCCTTTTCAGGTTCTGTTTATTACTTTGAAGCCATTTTATTTTATTAAAAATAGCACTTTAGCAGGCACATGACATTAGGTTCCTACGCTTCACATGTTTTCTGTGTTTCTGGAGGAAAATCCAAAATGTCCATAAAAGCAATATGTTGATCCTGGAAAGCATTGTATGTCTTCAGAGCTGGAAGACATCATATGGTCTTTCCTTGAGCCTCTAATTTCTGCTTCTGTCCCATAATTGTCTTTGTTTATCTCCCATCCCCATAAAAAGCTGAAATTTTTGTTTGTCTGCCTTTTGCTTTTTGGGCATTGAATTAAACTGGGTGACAGCCATACAGGAAAGGTGGTGTAGGTGCAGGCAGCTTGCAATTACAACTGTTAACCCTGCTAAGAAAAATAAGGTTATGACCAATTAGGTTAGGATTAATTCTGCCTAATTTTAAACACCTGAGTTGTTTAAATTATGACTGTAATTGCTCTAGGCTGCCTTGGTAGTAAAGGGAAGGTTAGATGCCTCCCAAATATGCTTCATCCAACCTAAGAGCTAAACCATCTTCTTTTCCTGACAAGACTTTACATGACAGTGTTTCTAATTTTATCAGCTATGTGATATGAGTAATCTGACTTGGGATGAATCTGGGCCCTTTTTTTTTCCCAGGCTCTGCTACACTATTTAATGGTTTGGTGTCTACAGTGTGAATATATATTCTTAAAACATCAGCTGTCTTCATAACACTGGAATGTCAAAATAATGGTGTATTTTACTGTTGATATCTGAATAAGATTCTATGGGGTCCTTTGTGAAAATGCCCTGGAGAAAGGATGTTTAAAGAATAGATTGGAAAAAATATAGAAACTTACAAGGTATTTGGCAGGGGAGCATGTAAAGATCACAATTCTTTGCAAAACAATTGTGCATGAGAGTGAGAGAAGGTAGTACTGAAGTGCTGAAGCCAATTTTTGAAATATAAGATAGTTTAAATATATATGGAATCAGACACTCTGCTACTGAACAAAACTGACACTGAAGGAATATTCAATGTTATGTTACAGCCTCTGAAAACATAGCAAATGTCAGAAATTCCTCTTTTAAAGAGCCCTCACTCTTGTTCAGTAACTTCAACTGTCAGAGAGTGGAGCTGTATCAAAAAGGGTTTCACAGAATCAAAAGGTTTGTTTCTTAGCAACTCTGTCAACAAATTTAAATTGCTGCATATCATGGCTGTTCCATAATCATTTGCATGCAAGATTTGTAAACACAGGTTTTTATTGTGCATCTTGTTGTCGTGGCTGGTAGGGAGGCAAAAGGGGACAAATTCTCCAAAGCGGGGACAATGCTAGTACCAAATCAGAACATCCAAGACTAAACAAAAGGTTCTGTGTTTCTTGCTCGACCAGAATCTTTTTCTAGCTCATTTTGATCAGGAAGTACAAAGAGGCAGCATACCAAGTGTAGATGCAGTATTGCAGTAGACACAATGTCAAAAGACTAAATAGTCTTTTTGTGATAAAAGATACTGAGGATGGCATTTTGGTCCTTGTTTACAGAGTAATCCAGAGGCCCAGCACAACTGTAAACAGACACGTGTACCACCTACCTTTAACTAAATTTGTATAATGCTTTGTTATACCAATAATGTTAGAGCTCAGGTGATATGACTGCTGGGCATTCACCTGGGATCAGGTTGGAGGAAGGCTTTTGCAGCCTGAGCTCCAGGCTGTGCTAGCTCACCTGCTGTTCTAGGGGCTTCAAAGCTTTCCAGATAGGATTCAATGAACTGCAGTCATGCCTACCTCTGGAATGAGAAGCTGATATACCTTTCACCCTGTTTGTTTTCTACTAATGTCACCAAAGATTGTGGTTAGGGAGTGATGAATATAGTCCATTTTAATTTTTATGCTATTTCAATTTTATTTATTATTTGCTGAGTGCCTATAATGTGCATGCTACTAGAGAACACACTTTATTTAATGTAATGCATTTTAGATCCACTTTATATAACAGGCTAAACATGTATAATATATGTAACCCTGTAAGTCTATATATGCTCAGTATGATGTAAGAGACTAAGAGAGTACTCACACTCTATATGTTTATGTTTTCAAACTTAATGAATTCATGTTATTCCACACATCTAATGGCTCATATACAAAATCTCAGCTCATTTCACATAATATCTCTCTTATAGGCATAGTGTTATTTATTTGTATTACAGTAATCCCAGAGGCTCCAGCTAAAAAAAAAAAAAGCCCTATGAAAAATTGGATCAAGAGACAGCCCTAAAGAATTTGCAGTTTATAAAAATAAGAGATAGGGAACACAGGCACAAACTGTCAGGATGACGTACCCAAGTTCATTGTCCAGGCAAATGATGGAGACCAGATAGCCAGATAGGGTGTTGATTCCTTATCTCTGACAGTGGGCTAGGAAGCCCAACTTAGAGTCATTATGAGTGGCCTATCTTCCTAATTCATGTAGCTGTGTCCTGAGCTGAGCCTCCATTTTACTGGACACCCTGAAATTCTCCTTGCTGCACTTTTGTATGTCCAAAACATCTATTACATGACAAGAATGCTGGATGGTGAGCTAGGACATGCCTACCTGCCAAATGATTGAGAGGGAGATGTGTGTTTTGGGTACCTCTCAGTGGTATTTGCAGCTCCTGGATGTAGGAGTAAAGAGTGTGAGGACCCGATGGTTTCCAGGACAATCTATGAAACTTTGTCCAACCCATATATTAGATAATGTTTTCTCCATATTTTTTTCTGTGTTTGATATAGCATCGCTCCTTTCTTGATCTCCCTTACCTTTTGTTTAAGATCCCTGCACTTACTGCCTGTGAAATAGAGAACTCATGGTAGCATCAAAATAGGCCAAATCCCAAAGCTAAACAGAACACAGACCTGTTTCATGAAACAAACCTTAGTGAGGAAAGTCTGAAATTCTCAAGAAGCCTCAAATTCAGATATACATCAATCTGCAAATTTATATTCTCCATGGGCGTCACAACTAAGAACCAACAGATGTGACAGTCCAGAAAGAGACAGTTGTGCCTGTTTTTTAGCCTGGTCTTACACGACTTCACCTGATAGGAAAATTTTTCCACTGCACCTTTTTAAAGGAGAATAAGAAATACGAAAACACTTAGTGCCAGCTATTGATCAGGTGAGAGATTACAAGAAAATCTGATAACAGAACTGTACAACAGATGACAAAATCCATTTTCTGGCTACTGAAGAATACAATGAAAGTCTTAGTTCTACTAACCAGAATAAAAATAAAAGAGCAAATTTAATTCAAATACAACAGTCAAAACAAAGAGATGGTCCTTCCAAGCAGTTGCTAGTTAGAGATGATGGGAGAAGGTTAATATTTAATAGACCTGGGCAGTACCACAATTCAGTGCAGTTGTTTTTCAACACTAGTATTTAACTTTGGCTCAGGTCACAAATGAAAAGACTTCTGCTGCATTCCTGTCTAATTCCCAGGAGCACCTATACAGTTTGGAATAGCAAACAGTCCCTTCTCAGAATATGACTAAGTCAAGATTCCAGCCCTGCCAGGGACTGACTCACTGAGAAGGAAAAAAAGCTGTCAAAACTCAGCATCTGCCAGAAACAGTCCAGAAACAACAAGAAAAGCTGGGCTTAAATGAAGGACTCTACGAGAAATTCTGCACAATACAGTGTTATTTTGAGTCCTTGTAGAAAGTGTCATAAGTGTTAAATTCCTATCTTCCTGAGTACTCAAATAACCACAGTTTTTTCAAACCCTAAACAAAGTTGACAGTTGAGTGCCCAGTCACAGATGTGATGACTGTTCAGAATGAAAGTATATCAGATGTAATGAATTTCATGCCACTTACTGTCCTAGTGGTAATCTACTGAAAATGGCTTAACCTTATTCTTTGTTTTATGGCTTAACAGCCTAGAAAACAACAAAGGAACTGTTATTGTTGATTGCTATCTAATAATTATGTGGGGAATTTGTTAAGATGTACTTCAGGGAATGGTTATGACCTAATTCCCATGACAGCTGCATGACTGAAAACCAAGAAGGAAATAGATGTCAAAGTGAGAGGACAAACATGCTATGTGCTGCAGCTCTGGGTGCACACACAACTGTCTGTGCTGCTTCTCAGAAGCACCTCCAGAATTCCAGGAAGGAATAGGTGCCACATCAACACAAACGTGTCTTGTTCCACCAGAGTAGCAATGTTGATTGATTTTCTGATGATGCTTATTGATTTTCTGATGATGTCTGTGAACCTCAATGTTACAACAGAGAAATACAGACAATTGCCCATCTTCTGGGTATGATGAATAACAGAGCTTCATAACTTTGGGAGGATGCTATCAAAGACTCTTCTTGAGAAGGAGCTAAACTGGCTATTACAGGGCTGACTTTAACAGATGCTTAAAAAAAAGTCTTCCAATTAACATTTGATAAATTACTTCTTTCTAGAATCAGTTATTCTCTTTAATACTACTGCTTTCTACATTGACAAATTCTGTCTTCTGCTGCATTCAAATTCTGATGCAAGCCTAACAGCAGTAAAAGGCTGACATCTCTCAAAATGTTCACTGACTTTGTTGTCTGTCTTCAGACTGGACCCAGCCAGCGTGTGGAAGTGTCATATCCACAAAGCTCCAAGCTGCACTCCCACCCTCAGAAGCACCGTATTTCCCCAAAACTGATCTTCACAGCACTGTTAGTTCATAATCTGTGCCACTCTTCAGTCTTTTCATAAATGGGTGGATTCATATGCAAGAAATGGTCATTATGACTATCCCATCCAATCATGTGCACAATAAGTTTCTTTTAAAATATTCCACTTTGCAATTGAGAAAAATCTCAGGGGAAAAGAAAAATAAAAGCAATATTAATTAAAAATTGCTAGCAATTACAAAAAAAAAAAATGCTACCACCCACCTCCAGAAATTGCTGCAGTGGTTAGTTTGGTCTGTATTAAAGACCTTTGTATTCTATATATGATGCTTTTTCCCCATGGGATTTTTATTCCTTGGTCAGAAGAACCTTCATTATCAAAGTTCTGCTTTCCATATAGGCTCTCATTGGCTGAGATCATGGTAGATCAGGAATTTTTAAAAATAGCTTTAGCTCCTAATTCTTTCATTGTAGCAGGTTCTTTACAGAATTCTTGAGTTTCTTTCCTAAACCTTAATTTTCCTAAAATCTCTCTTGAGAAATATATACAGAATTTCAATCGCAATAAAGATGCTTTCAAGTAAGTGCAAGCAAAAGTGGTTTAATCTCTCCAACTGCTACTTGAGACAGATCTCTTTATACAAACAACAACAGTTGCCCTTTTGGTGAACAGCATCACTGAACACTGATTCCCTTTCTTTGATATCTCACCCTTCTTCCAGAGTTACAGCTTCAAAGGATTTTCCTGTCTTATGATATGACCTGCAGTCTACATTTTAAAGCACAATATATGCAGCTGTATCTGTAATACTTATTCCTGTTTGCATGAGTCCTTATTACTTGTACTTCCACAGCTCTTTGGATATCTTTGGAAAAGCTGCTTCTGCACCCGGCGCGTGTCGTGTGTGCTTGTGATAGCATGTGCCCGTGCAATCTGCTCACTCTTCTCTGAGTTCCTTACAAACTGCAAAACACTATGTTCAGGTAGGCATTGACTCATTTATTTCAGGAATTTGTTCCTTCTTTGCATCATCCTTCTTTTTAAAAACTTCTTCTGTGTGGTTGAAGAAACTTTTGCAGCCCCACTTCTGAGGAAGGCTTTGATCAACAGAAAGAGGATGACTTCCCTTGTCGCAGGTAGCACATAAGTCACCTATTCCTTCCAAAAATGCAGTGTGTATATGCCAGAATAAATTCAAAGCTGTCTTTGCTTTCACCTTGTGAATCAAGACTTAGTTTGATAAACACATAATTTTTCCAACCAGGACAAATATTTTCTTCAAATTCAAAGTGGGGTCCTGTTTAGCCTTCGGTCTGGCATGAGTTTCCACATAATTCTTTGTCAAAACTCAAAAATTCTTATTTTTCTTTTAAACAAGACTTTTTTTCCATTTTTGTTTCATCCTAAGAAATAACAGCAAATTAGACAGCTTGTGTTTTTTTGGTTTTGTTTTTGTGGGTTTTTTGTTTTGTTTTGTTTTGTTTTGTTTTTTGTGGGTGATCAAAATGCTAAGAATAGCTTCGGCTCTGGAAACGGGGCTATAAGTCATAATGCTTCTCTTTCTGGTTCATTTTAGCTGCAACATCCTTGTCTTTCTGGAGTTATTGTCTGTCTTATTCAAGTAAAGACCAGATGTGTGGATCCTGATGTCTCTTACACTTGAATCATCTCTATTTGCATTTTCAAGTGTCACAGAAACACCTTCTCCTGTTTGAAGGCTTCTCATTTCAAGCTTTCTTGATTTCCACACTCAGGACAGAGGAATGCTGTACCATCTGCAAGCCTTGGGCACTTTGCCAGTAAAACTGCTGTCTGAAATAATTTCCAGCTTCACATTGAATTTTTCACAGAAATATGAGCTCTGCTTAGGTGCCTTCTACTATGTAGCATTAAAAGACTATAACTAAATGATGGAACTTAAGCCATGCACATGAAGCTATTGTTCTGAACATGGAGCTTGTTTTGCTAGTCATCACACATGAGATGCTTGAGAGTATTGCTGATTTATGACGTTGGTTTAGTTTGGTTTGGCACAACCTGGTTTTAGATAGCAGGGGGGACACAGAGGTGGCTTCTGTGAGAAGCTTCTGGAAGCTTCCACCAAACCCAGCAGAGCCAATCCCTGATGGCTGTGAAGATGAACATGCTGCTGGCCAAATCTAGGCCAGTTAGAGAGGTTGGTAATGCCTCTGTGATAACAGATTTAAGAAGAAAATCAAAACAAAGTGCACACAGTTTTTCGTAGCCAAAGAAGAGGAGGAGGTGGGAACATGTGAGGGAAAACAACATGGATACACCAAGGTCAGAGCAGAAGGAGGGGAAGGAGCCAGGCACCGGGGTTGAGATTCCCCTGCAGGCTGTGGTGAGACCAGGGTGAAGCAGCTGTGCCCCGACAGCCCATGGGGGTCCAGGGGGATGCAGAGATCCACCCACAGCCCGTGGGGAAGGTGCCCATGCCAGAGCGGGTGGATGCCTGGAGGAGGCTGTGATCCTATGGGAGATCTGGTGGAAAGAGGGGGCCCGTGCTTCCGGGCTGGAGCAGCCTGTCCTTGGAGAACTGCACCCTGTGGAAGAGTGATCCATGCCACAGCAGTTTGGGGAGGACCGTCTGCCCATGGGAAGGACTCATGTTGCAGCAGGAGCTGTAGGATTGCTGCTTGTGAGGGTGGACCCACACCAGGGCAGTTCACAGAGAACTCTCTCCTGTGGGAGGAACCCCACTGTCTCACAGTGGAAGGACTCCTCTCCCACAGCAACAGAAGAAAACCTTGGGTGACAAGCTGACCAGAACCCCATGCTCTCGTCCCTTACATGGTCAGTGGGGAGGAGAGAGGGGTCGGGCTAAAAAGGTGTTTTTAAGGGCTTATTTTACTTCTCATTATCCTCCTGTGACTCTGTTAGTAATAAATTCACCTAGTACCTATAAACTGAACCTCTTTTGCCCTTGGAGTGTTTTTCCTGGTTCTTATCTTAAGTCATTAAGTGTTTGGTAATTTTTTTTTTTCTTATCTGCCCAGTGGGGAGGAGGGCAGGGGGAGGGTGAGCGAGAGACACTCATGGGTGCCTGGCTTTGGGTCAGTGTCAAACCGCAAGTGTCATCCATTTCTACTGGGTACCTGGAGTGAGGCTCATCTGTGTGATGGACCATGAGGACATCAAACTTGTTTTGGGCTATCAGTGGACTGAACCTTTAACTGGCTTTTCTGGCACCATTTTGCAATTTCATCTAACACAATGGTATTACGGGAATTTAAATACTGACTACTAAATGTTTCTCTCATTATTTTTACTTCAGACCATAAACACCCACTTATCTTGACAAATAATGTTAGATATTTTGCTGAAATAAAGTTTTGGTCAAGTAACAAGCAGGTGGGGCAAACACTTAAATCTTTACCCCCTCGACTCCGTCCTCCCTCCTCTCTAGGTTGTTGATCAGAGTCAGGAGCCAATGTGACTGAAATTCTCTACACTGACTGTAATAATCATCTCTCAAGGACCAAGAACAGAGCAAGATCACAATAATAATAATAAATTAATATGTGGAAATAAGTACTCTTTATTTATTTCTGTTATAGTGACTTATGAACTTTCTACTGCTTCTGTCATTGCCATCAGCTTAGCAATATGCTTCCAGATATCTACCAGCAGGATGTTTCATACTGCAGAGCACTTCCCATTTTGAAACACAATAAATCCACTCATTATTACTAAATAAATCAGCAAATTAAATAAATCAGATGAAGTACTAAGACAGATTCTCCTTTGGCTATCTGCTTTGTTGGAGCTGACATAAACTTGTATTGACTTTATTAATGAATCCACCTCCAGCCACAAACTTGTATGCAAACTGTCATGGGAACTCTGGCATTAACCACATTTTCCTGCACTTCATACAGTTATGGTCTACAGCTGCTACAATACTTGCAGAACAATATTATGTGGAAGTATCTGCCACCCAGATGCTTCAGTGCCTGAGTTGCAAACCTCTGTCGCTTCCATACAGTCCTAAATCAGCCTCTGTTCACCAAAACAGTTGTAAATGTAAGGCATACTAAAGAAACATAGCAATGAAACAGGCAGCTTGGCCAATAGTTTCATCAGAACCTGTATCACCCATGCAGCTTATCACAGGTTAGTACTGGATGCTCCCTGGATCATGTGACATTTACCTGGTCTTGTGGAAAGTGCCTTTGCCCATGGCAGGGGTGTTGGAATAGATGATCTTTAAGATCCCTTCCAACCAAAAAAATTTCAATGGTTCTAGGACTGTAGGGAAATGTGTCTTACCAGCCCCTTTGCCCTGCGTGGTGGAGCTTATCTGCTGGGACCATTTTAGCTCTTGCTGTCTCCACATGGCCTGATAGTGCTTTTGCCCTCCCTTGTGTGGGAAAGGTTTTTCTGCAGCTTGATACAAGACCTCAGACTAACAAACAAAGGAATATGCTACAGATATGCAAAGGGAGTCCTACCCGAAACTATGTTTGCAACATTGGTTCTGAGGGTAATTTACAGATTGGACTAAAGCACCAAGTGGACAGATTTTCTTATAATTTTTCTGAGTTCTGGCTTGTATTTTTCTCTTTATCCATCAAGATTACTTCTTACTTTATTTAGATTTTTTTAAACAGTATCTGTACAATGCTCTGATGAAACCTAAGTAATTATTGTTTCCTTTAATAATTAACAATAATCAACATAAATAGCAATTAATATATGAGAATGAGAAAAATAAGTGTATATTAACCAGATGAGGAATGCCTGATGAATAGTCTTTACTCCTACATCACTGATGAAGACAAGCATATCACTGTTGTTTATCTGAAGTCTTTTAAGCCTTTCATCTAGTGATAAAACACTGAGAGGTCTGTTTGTTATAAGGAATATCAAACATACATTTCTGATATTATCAGGAACCACTGGTAATAGCTGTTGTCCACAGTAGATATTGAACACACGCATTTAATCCCCCCCAAGCCTTTCTTAACAGACGCTGTTAGTGTGGGCTTTCATAGCCCTGCAGTAATCATATTCATTGTAATTGACCCCCTCTCTTAGCTACAGCAGAAGCAAAAATCTTCAGATTTACCTTAGCTGTTACTTAAATTTACACACTAAACACTCTGAAATATTTTTTTCCAGACAGATGGTGATACCAAAAGGAAAGAAACATGAGAATCTCTAATATTCAAGTGTCTACTGCCCATTTTCTTAATCTTCCTGAATGAATGTTTGAGCTTATTATACTAATAGAAGCCTGCCAAGTCTTTGGATTTATTGCTCTAAATCAGTGGAGTCATTGTCATTATTAGACCAGTTGCTAGTCAATACTTAAAAGCATTCATTAGCTGCAAATGACAGAAATGCTCTTACACTATAGATTTTTTTTATTGTTGTCCAGAATGCATGCTTCCTATTGAAGGGAATAATGAGAGAAGGATTAAGTGAGAGGTCAGTAAGGATTTTACTGATAAAGTGAACAATGTAGTACGAATCCCTATGTTATTCCAGTCTTTTCTCATTTTCCTCATTTTTCGTATGCGTGCAAATTTGAAGACAACAGGAGTGTTAGTAGTTTGTGTGGGTAACTGGTGCATCTGCCCTTGACAAGACTCTGCAAGTTGTAATTTGAAATTAATTGATTTCAGTGAAATGTGCGAGTAGTAACTGCCTTTCTGCTCTTGGATGGCCTGTTTTATTTGTAGTACAAGATTCATGAGCTACTTCTTGGTTCTGACACCCCTCAGGCTTGGGCCTTTTCTCAGCTGTGGATATTTGCTCTGATTCAGGATGTTAAGAGCTGAGGTACTGGGCTAGGTCTTCCCCTTGTATGGCCCCTGCCTAAGAACTGGACACCTAAATCCTTTAGGTTCCTTTGGAAACCTCAGCTGCAGTTCCTTCTAAAAGGAATAACAAAAAGGACAGACTTGTCAAAGGAGCTGGAAACCAGTATCTTCTTTTGTTTTCAATGGGAGCTGCAGAGTATTAAGCCTCTACAAAAATCTTTCTGTTCCTTTTGCCTTCTAACTGGGAGCCAAGTTTTTCAGAAATGCTGGCCATCAACTACTACGGTTATAAGGACAGTATCCTAGAATGACAGCTACTTCAACAGTGCACAACAGTGAAACAAAAACCGCTGAATTCATGTTCTATCTAGAGGTGACTGCATTCAAAGTGCTCTTCACCAGTTAAAGAGAGATGTTCCATTTTTCCACTCAGCAGACTGACTGCTCTTCTTTCTGCTTTAGACTTAATTCAAAAAAATGAAAGGTTCAGAAGAACACTTCTTCCAATACAACATTTATGTGATGACACAATAACCAAAATAATTACAATCTGGAATATAATTTTCTTTTTAAGCAGTCTGAGTCTCCTAGAGAAGAGCCTGCTCAAGTTGGATCTTCAAAGGCAAATTTATTGCCACCAAATAACAGTAGATATTAAAAACAAAACAAAATAAACCCCCAAAACAACAACCTAAAGGAATCTAACCTTATTAGTGAAACATTAAGTTTAAAAGATCTATGCAATTTCCAGAGATCTTATAACTAACAAAGCAAACATTTGGAATGCATTGTATTTTCTGATTGTTAAAACTGTCATAATTCAATTAACAACTTTAAAAGGAAATTCATTAGAGAAAATATTGTCTACTTGAAAATTTTCCTCCTTAATTAGCCTGGCTTTAACTCCTCTTTTGATAAAAGACTTTTGCTTGCTATTTGATGACTGACAAATAAGAACATTGTTCTGAAAATATCTTCTTTAGCATATAGTCAGCCATAAGTACCTGGGCTGTAGAATTTTTTTCTGTATAGCTTGGACACTAATCCATTGAGTGTCTCCTTGTGTGAGCAGTTTTAACTTATGCAGACAATGCTATTGACTTCAAGAGGTATGGGTCAGCAGACCAATCCTTAAAAATAGCTGGGTTAAAAAATATTAATTTTAAAGTATGGATACATGGTCAGCTTTGAATAAATGATTCTAACTGCATAACGTAAAAGAAAAATTATAAGGGAAAATGCCTACAACTCTTATTCAGCAAAAGCTCCTGTTTAAATAATTAAAGTAGATTGTGCCCAATGTATAAATTTCTCTACAAGACCCTTTTTTCCATGGAGAGTTGAAGTTTTGTTGAATCTTCCATTTCTAACTCTGAAGTCAATTTGTAGGAGGTGGTGTGTAAAAGCACTTTAGTAGGGAAAAGCAGCAATCTCAATGCATCAAAGTTAGGTGGTAGCGGGGTTATCACTCCGTGAAAATCACATAAACATTCCACATATGAAATATTATTCATCAGGGCAAAACCCTCCAAGGGTTTCAAAGATGACAATGGTGTCATGAAACCCTTTTTTGAAAGAGGAAAAATTTATTCCACTGCTAAGATTGATTCTGTCGCTATGTAGCAGGCAGTGTGACGAGGCAGAGAATGAACATAATTGAGAAGAGAATTAGCAAACCTTAAATATCTGCTGCTGCAATATCATTACCCATAAACTTGCCCTTTTTCCACCCTCTTTTCCCCAAAGACTGACATCCCATAACTGCAGTGAAAAAGAATGTGTTCTTTCGAACAGCTAAATCAACAAGGTCTCACATGAGTAGTGTTGAGTGGTGTGGTTGAATGATTTCATGAAAAACTAATCAAGTATTCATCATTGAGATCAAACACTTCCCAAGTAATTATTATCAAAACCAATTTGATAAGACCTGAATAAGTGGCACTGCTGATCTAATCAGAAGTAGAACAGAAATAGTTCTCTCAGATTTTTATAATGTTCAGGTATGAAAGCACAAAAATGTAATTGTATTTTATAATTAAAGATAAGAAAGCTGTAATCAATTATTTTAGATCAATCATAATTTTATATCTTCTGGTTATTTTATAAGAACACTCATTTACAAATTGACTTTTTCATATATATATATAATGTAATATGTGGAACAGAAATGCATTAGAAACTATCTAGTTTAAAGCTATTTCATTTAAAAAAGAAAGGATAATATGACTATAATGACTAACAGAACTGCTAAGTCCATATTTGCATTTTTTCTGCACAATAGTGATTACTTTTTATATTAAAATTTAAATACAGAATATTTTTGAAAATTAAAATTGTATTTGCAGTCTCAGCAAGCTTCTATTTTTAAGGTGGCTTTACTGATTAAATTCTCAAGGATAATGCACAAATTTTAGGAATTTAAAAGTATTTTACATGTGTTTCAAACAACCAAAGTATAAATTACAATACTCCAGTCAATTTCCAGGAATGTATTTATCTGGTCATTATTTTCAAGCAAGAACCAAAACAATTTGAGATGGCACAAGATATCATAGTGCCATTACCCTGGTGGATTTTGACGATATAGAATTTCAAACGGATGATATGAGGAAAAAAAATCCACATTCTAATAGGCTGATTTACTTAATAATACCAGGCTGGAATCTCTATGCCACTTGCATAAATCTTAATTGACCCTAATTTTAATGGCTTTATTAGTTTTAGTTCTAAGACTATTTGATTTCTCAGAAATATTTTTCCATGCAGATTACTGAGTCATATCTGGGTGACAAAAGTTCCTAGAAAAGTGGCCTTTCTTCAGAGTCTCATTTCTTGGATAAGTATCTTAAAAACTCATTTCACAGATTATTTTGTGAATGTTTGAACTAATATGAGATATGAATGTGACTGCATTTTTGGGTTTTTTTATTAATTGATGGGTAGAATGTCAGTATTTTAAAATAGCTTCCTAATATGTAAATAAAAGTCTGAATGAAAATGAACCATGCTTCTTAAACTTAAATTCATCATTTTAATGGGTTTTTTTGAGGGCTTATTCACACTGATTGTAGTCAGGTATATATGTCTATTTACAGAGAGACTAATAAAATTAATCAGAATGGAGGAATCTGGTCCAGCCTAAAAGTTAGTATTACCTGCTGGGGAAATACACTATTTCTACACTAATCTTAAATTTATAACAGCAACAGTTGTTTTCTGGCGGGCTGATCAGCAGAAAAATCCTATGCATTCAATAGTCAGAAATTCCTGTTTTGTTTTCACAGAAAGATTTTAGGAATCTCTGTAGAAAATAAAGGCCTAAATGTGGTTCACTTTTAGTTTACGAATTTATTTTTAAGACTGCAAAATGAAAGGAAGGACATTTTTGTTTCAGCAGTGAAACGATCTTTGTGAAAGTGAAATTCTCTGCAGCTCTTAAAAAAAATTCTGGGAAAGTTGTTTCACCACAGAAAATGGCATCTTCTCGTCACATTGTTTCTACTGATTATCACTGATGACAAATATCAGTGACTCATTCACTTGAAAGATAAATCTTGCCAGCTTTGCTCTTAACAGGAAAGTTCTACACCCAGAAAATTCTCCTGAAACAAACTGGTGCCTTTTTGTTTCATACAACCGCCACAACCATTTCTTACAGTCTGATCCAACAAAAGAAAAAATTCTGGTTTTCAGAACCACAAAAAAAAAAAGAACTGCTACTTTCTACAGTGTTGTAAAAAACAAATCCTTGGCTATCAAAGCTTTTTATATACTATGTAGTTATTTTAGGAAGCCAAATAATTTTTTACTTCATAGACTGTCAGCTGCCTTGACTGTAAATGTATTGTATAGGCCCCATTACTGTAGTTTGAGCCCTAGATGATTTCTGGCTGCAGATTTAAGCATTCCTTCACCTCTGCAAGCAAGGATTGCTGTGTGTGTTGAGGACCCTTTTTACTCCAAACACAGAGGCTAATATTTGTTTTTGAAACCATAAAATACTAGTATAATAAGAAAATACTTTAAAAAGTGAAACAAAAGCAGTAGGCCTGAATTCCCCAAACTTCATTTGCAATGGGTAGCTCTTTATTTGCAGACAGTTGGTCAGGTTACCTGACTGGTTATGAGTACAATAACATGAAGTGACCCAATATTATTTTCTTAAAGTTGCTTACTGCATTCGTGGTTGCACATTGAACATCTGATGTGTTGTAGACTTCTGCCATTAATACATGAAAGAGAGCACAACTTTCCTTTACTAGGAAACATTTTATAAAATGTCCTCTCTTTCCTTAATTGTTGCCATACCTTTGATGATACCTAGCTTTCTCTAATGACCATAAATGAAGTAATAATATTTTAGTCAAGTGAAAAGCCACACTGTACTGTTCACCAAAGTCCTTTTGAAAGATATCAGTGACATGGAGTCTTTATGGGCAGAAATTGAAAGGAGAGCTTAGATGGTGTGTAGCCAGTTAGTAGAACTTCACCTTAGTGCATTCATAGTCCTCTGGCATTTCTAAAAGCCCACTCAAGAGCTTCCCTGAGATTTACCAACAGCATCTCTCTACCCTGCCACATAAGAGCGACCATCAGTTTGTGACATTTTAGCAATACAGAATCCTCTCCATGTCACTAAGAGTATCTCCAACCAGAAGTAATTGGAAAGGATTCTGACTCCGAGCAGCATCTTGTACGTTACATTGTGTGCAAGAGCTGCACCCTTGGGAAATACACAAATCCAGTAAGACATCTAGGGAGCTTGTGCAGGTTATGCACATTGACATACTCCTTCACCTCTATTCGAAGGTTTCTGGCCACAAGAAAGAGATCAGACCATTATTCGCTTTATCTGAACAAAGACATTTTTCTAAGTACCAGTGGAAATTCTTGGGAAATCTCCCAGAACCTCCTTAAAGCCATGGAAAGCAATGGTAAAACTCCTATTGTATTCAGCAAAAGTAGTTGTTGGAAAGAAAAAAAGCTTGTGGCCCTTCTGTCTGCTTCACATCAAATTCCTATCAATTTTGTCTAATATCTTTGCCCACAGCAGGAGAACTAGATGAGGTCTGGCAGAAAAGACTCTGCAGTAAATTCCCTCTGCCAAGCATTGCCTCTGTGAAACTCAACAAATCACTTCACTTGGCTGCCTGCTAATTGCCTTTTACTCTTCCTCTGCAGAGGACAGAATAACTATTCCTGTCTCCCAGTTTTGCTTGCTATGTTTGCCTAGATATCCTTTCTTTAGATGACAAACTATTTTTGCATTGTGTAATGTGCTCAGGTTGAGTTAGTTGCAGTAGTTTCTGGAGAGACTGGAGGTAGGTGCCTTAACTAAACAACCCTCCAGACTACACTGACTCCATCAAATGCCATTGGAGATGTGTTAAGGAGCTCTAGATGCCTTCTTGGTCTGACAGCTGTCAGGTAGGATCTTCAAGAGATCCTTACCTTTCTTCAGTAGCAGCTGGAGATCAACTGACACATCTTAAGGTACTTGAAACCGCACAAGCTGCCTATGCAGGTAGAGAGTTGCATCTAATTTTAGATCATTACTGACTACAGTGGAGTGAAATGTAGCTTGGGTGCTGAGAGCCACATGCAGATCTAAATGTAGGTGCCTGGATCCTGATCCAAAACTTGCTGTTAGCCTATCTTCAAGAGTCTGGGATTAATATGAAGTTACAGAAGGTCAGTGGTCTCCAATAGATCTGGTGTCACATCTGCCAGCTTCATGCAGAAGTCATGGGCATCACTGGACAATCTCAAAAGTCATACGATATATAAGTCTAGGAAATCGAATATGCCTTTTTTTTGTGACACATTCCAAACCTGACATGTCAGTCATGGCATGCCGAAAAGTTAATCCCCTCAATTGCTAGAATATGTTTGGCCAAGATTCATTGTAATTTTTTGGTTGTAATTTTTTTAGGTTTTTTGATACAGTCTTATATGTCAATGGAAATATTGTCAAGCCACTCTCTGAGGAAGATTGAAATTGCTATTAGAGTAATTTTCTTCTTTTAAATTGGACTTTTACACTTACCACATTATTTCCTGTAAATTATCTACAGAGTCAGATGCCTTTGGAACATACACTAGCAGAAATCGGGATTAATGTTCATAAATCTATGGGACCAGATGGGATCCATCCCAGGGTGATGAGGGAGCTGGCAGATGAGCTTGCAAAGCCTCTCTCCATCATTTACCAGCAGTCCTGGCTCACTAGTGAGGTTCCAGATGGCAGGAAGCTGGCCAATGTGACACCCATTCACAAAAAGGGTGGGAAGGAGGATCCTGGTAATTATAGGGCCGTTAGTCTGACTTCTGTACCAGGTAAGGTTATGGAACTATTTATTTTGAGTGCCATCACACAGTACTTACAGGATGGCCAGGGTATCAGACCCAGCCAGCATGGGTTTACAAAGGGTACATCATGTTTGATCAACCTGATCTCCTTTTACGACCAGGTGATCCACCTGGTGGATGCAGGAAAGGCTGTGGGTGTTGTCTATTTGGATTCCAGCAAGGCCTTTGACACTGTCTCCCCCAGCACACTCCTGGAAAAGCTGGCAGCCCACAGCTTGGACAGGAGCACTCTGTGCTGGGTTAGAAACTGGCAGGATGGCTGGGCCCAGAGGGTGGTGGTGAATGGTGCTGCATTCAACTGGGGCCAGTCACCAGTGGTGTCCCTCAGGGGTCTGTGCTGGGGCCAGTTCTGTCCAATATTTTTATAGATGACATGGATGAGGGGATTGAGTCGTTCATTAGTAAATTTGGGGATGACACTAAGCTGGGAGCGTGTGTTGATCTGTTGGAAAGTAGGAGGGCTCTGCAGAGAGACCTGGAATGCTTGGATGAATGGGCAGAGACTGATAAGAGGAAGTTTAACAAGTCCAAGTGCCAAGTCCTGCATTTTGGCCACAACAACCTCCTGCAGTGTTATAGTCTGGGAACAGTGTGGCTGGATAGTGCCCAGGCAGAAAGGGACCTGGGGGTACTGGTGACAGCCAGCTGAACATGAGCCAGCAGTGTGCCCTGGTGGTCAAGAAGGCCAAGGCCAAGGCACACATGGAATGGTGTGGCCAGCAGGAGCAGGGAGGTCATCCTTCCCCTGCTGTGTCCAGTTCTGGGCACCTCAGTTTGGAAGGACATTGGGACACTTGAGCGCATCCAGAGGAGGCAGCGAGGCTGGTGAGGGGCTTGGAACAAAAGCCCTGTGAGGAACAACTGAGGGAGCTGGGGGTGTTCAGCCTGGAGAAAAGGAGACTCAGGGGTGACCTTATCACTCTCTACAACACCCTGAAATGTGGCTGTAGCCAGGTGGGGGTCAGTCTCTTTCTCCAGGCAGCAACTGACAGAACCAGAGGTCACAGTCTCAAGCTGCATCAAGGGAAATATAGGTTGGATATCGGGGAAAAGTTTTTTATGGAAAGAGTGATAAAGTCCTGGAATAGTCTGCCCAGGCAGGTGGTGGAGTTACCATCCCTGGATGTGTTTTAAAAAAGATTGGATGTGGCACTTGGTGCTAGTTGAGGTGTTAGGGCATGGGTTGGACTCAATGGTCTTGCAGGTCTCTTCCAAACTAGTGATTCTGTGATTTTGTGATTCTGTAATGATTCCCTGGTTTAACATGGTTCTTACTAACAAGTGAAAAAAAAAAAAAGGACAAAAATGTAATTTCCTTACATTTCCCGAATTACATTAAATTAGGAAATCAAATCAGGATGTTAGCATGCTGGCTGGTGGTTTGTTGATATAGCAAAATGTTAACTTTTGGGTCTAGACTTGAAGAGCACTTTTGAGCAAATATCTGTGTGAAGTCACTAAAATATCTGGACACAATGAAAAGCACACACAGACAAAGTCCTTGTCCTTACTCAAAAATAAACATAATCCTCCTCTATGCTTCAGTTCAGTCTTAAACATGTTACAAGTACTGCTGAGCATGGGCCTTCTACTCACCACTAATCCTAAATGCTGGTTTTGACCTGCAGTTGTTTTAAAAAATGTAGTTATGGTATAATACCTGTGTTTTCTTAGCATAGCTGCCAAAGCACTGCTCTTCTGTGCAGTCAGGCTGCAATAGTAAGAACATGTAAAGATGAGCTTGGTCTATAGGGAAGAACTAAAAGAGAAGGCAAGGCAAACATTGCAAAAAAGATTTGAGATTGCAAGAATGAATCTGTGGGATGAGTAAAGAATGCTCTGGAAGAAAATCATAAAAGAGGTGAAAAAGAAGCAAAAGAATAGAAAAATGACAGCACTCCCTAAAGGAGGCAAACACAGAAAAAATGGTTTTGGAGAAAATGTAAAGTGAAAAAGTGAAGAGACAGCTGCAAAAGACAAAGCAGATGAAGAGCAGATCAAAAAATTCCTCTGAGAGGAGTGTAGGTAGAGAAGAGGAAGAAAAAATATCTTTATATGAGACACTTTTCCTAGTAAATAAAATTGGTTAATGCTTTTCTTACCCAAGAAATATTCTTTTTTTTTTTTTTTTGGTAAGCATTGTAGCCATTATCTTTCGTTTCCTCAAAACCTGAGACTTGACTGAAAGCTGTATGCAAATGGCATAGGTTTTATATCAAATAATCTTGCCTGGTATTACAAATATATCTGACTGACTTAAAATACAGTTTCAAAAAACAGCTGTTACTGAAGCTTTTCAATAAACCAAGTAACTGTTTTAAAATGACAGTTAAAGCCACAGTGGAAGTATCAGGAAGAAACAGCACAGTAAGTTTAATTGATGTATGTTTGTTCAGAACTCAATTAAATGGAAACAAGTTTCAACATTTTTTTTTTAATTTTTCCTTCCAAAAAAATTATGGGTTATGCAGCTTATTACTCCCTAGCTCACAGAAATACTGGTAGTTTCCTAAATGTTTTCTTTCACGTTGCAGAAGAAACTGCTGCTTGCCGTCTTTCTTGGAGGGGAGGAAATATCTGCAAGGGAGAAGGGGCTGCCTTCTAATGGTCTATCAATTTTTGCTAAAATATAGATAGGATAGATGGATGGTGAATGGATAAATAAGTAGACTGAGCAGCATCAAATTACTCCAGGAGCTGAATCTTTAACTTCTGTACCCTTTTCAGGCCACAGCTTGGTCATGCTATAGTCTTGCTATTTTTAAGAGAATGTCAGTGATACTTTCCCATTTAGGTACCACTAGATATTGCTTAAGAAAACTACTTTTTCTCAAATAAAAGAAATGTAAAGCTTGAAGACTTTAAAGATTACAAGGATGTAGAAAAACAGTGTGCATAAAACTATTTTACCTCCTTTCCTTATGGTCATGAACATTCAGAAGAATCCATCATTTCTGTGTGTGGAATAAAGGCAGAAATGGCAAATTTCCAGCAGAAATCTAGACCTGCATAGTACTCAGCATGTGAGGAAGAGTTTTCTCAGTATTAGCCTTTTGTTAGTCAGAATTTCAGGGTATTATCCAGATTTTTGGCCACTGTTTTGGCTCATGTGTGACACTGCTCTGCCCCTGTGGGTGAGAAAGTATCAGGGAACAAGAGCCTGGCCTACAAGTGCTCTGTGTAACTTGCAGCCTCCACAGGACATTGAGTGTCTGTCACTGAGCCTGCAGGTAAGATACTTAAAATCACCAATAAATGCATTAAATGAGTTAGTTTTATCGCAATTTTATCATGTTTAGCCTGGCATTTAAACATCTAAACCTAGCCATTATGGTCCAGTTTGTACAATATTGTCAAGCTGCCTACCTGACACAGATTTTAATATGCTTTTCTAAGCACCTCAATGACCTGAGTACTTTAAGGAGGTGGCTGTGGAATCAGAGATCTCACACCAAACAATGGCAAGGCAGTGCACATGTGAAACCAAACACAGCTCAAATAAGGATGCAACTGCACACAGATGAATGCAGTGGACGTACATCACATCTCCCATGGAGCAGTGCCCCCTTTGCTGAATGATTAAGAGCTGTTCTAGTGCATGGAGATAAGCCTGATACTGCTGCTGTTACCTTTCACATGTAATTTAATGCTGGCACACGTTTTTCTAAATATTAATTGGAAAAATACGTAGCCTGAAAGAATATAAATAAATCAGATTTATTGCATAGTATAGCACAAAGACTTCAGCATAAGTGCAGCAGAGTTAACCAGCTCTGATGATCTTTTTTATACATCTGTAAGATTCCTAATAGCAAAATGAAGCCCCAGACTCACTCCTTTGTGGAAAGGAAATCAGCTGAGAACCTGTTCCTAGTGTAAGCCTGGTGCACTAATTGTGAATCATTTTGAGAAGCTGCTCATTGACAGCTTCATGCTGGGAAGTCTAAATTACTCTGTCCCACTTTTCTCAGAGGGAGAGAATCATTTGTGTAGGTCTTTCTACAGCCTGAATCCCAGCCTCCACAAAACAAGATGTGCTAAGTAAGGCAGCAGCATTTAGGAGCCTAATGAATGTGCATACACAAGTATGAAGACACACTTGTAGGCTGGCACTGGTAAGGAAGAGTACATTATTCAATGTATCCTCTTTGAAAAAAAATCAATAAAATTCATATACAGTATGCTCATTGTAAAACGACATGTGCTGCATTTAATACTCACTGACGTGACACTTAACAAACAGTCTTGAACTGAGATCTATTTGCATTTGATTTCTGTCACAGCTTGACAAAAAAGTCTGTTGCTTTCATCTGCTTTTTCTTTTTAACACTTCTAACCAAAGATGCATAGGTGTACCTTGCAGGCAGAATAAAAAGCAAAGTGCCCTCTAAAGGGGTCTCAAACCTTTTTCACTAAATGTTTATAATATACCCCAATGTTCAATCACTTTCTCAGCCCAGCAGAAATAATAAAGAATATTTTTAAGAGCTACTGAATATTTGGTGAATTTTAATTAAATATACATGTACAAAAGGGCAGAATTGTCCTAGCCTTGAATGAGAGAATAGTCTTCTAGTAGAATCTCACAGAACATTGCAGTGGGGACAAGAAAGGATCACACAACAAGGACAGAAGGAAGCCTAAAAGACTAACAGAGACAGGTTATGCAAGGAGATTTGAGATTATCTAAACTCACCCTGTGACCAATCCCACACAACTCAGACATAAAAATAGGAAGTTTTCCTATATAGCAATGCCTTTACAGACCTACAGCAGATCCACAGTACATTGTGTGAAGGCAAACACTTCTAATAGACTCTTAACATCTCTGTGGAAATATGATCAAAGATTTGACCTTTAGGTTTTGTGATTAATATTTAAGTCATGAATGTTTCCATAATTCTGGTGACTCAGAAAAATGTGAAATGTTTAAAGCTCCTGCATTAATTTCATTCATGCCAAGGTGCAGTCACAATAGATGCATCACAGGAATCCAATTTATGTAGGAACTTTATTTTCACCTACTTATTTCCAGAGATACCATCATTTTGGTTGAAGTGTGTGTCCTGCTTCCTTTTCCTCTTTTGCTCAGCAGGAGTCCTGCCATTTCCTTGGGATGTGAACTTTTCAGGTGGTCTCTGATGACTCAGAATATGTGCTGATCACACTTAATTCCTCTCCAAGCACAGTTCAAGAACAGTTTAATTGAAACCTCAGTGAAAATACCAGGGAGAAGTAACGTCTGTGCCCTTCCCATGATGACATTGTTACTGCAGCAGTTACTCTCAGAAGATGAAAACCTGACTTCCAGATACCACTCGCTTTGACTGGGTTACCATTCAATAGCTCCTAAAACCCAGAAAACCACTCCTGTCAGGCCAGCAGTGCATAGAGTATGTGTCTAAAACCTGCCCTCTTTAAGCTGCAGCATCAGGACTGCACAAACCTCCAGTCCCTCTGGTTAGGTGAGTCACAGTTTCTTCCTCCTTTTCCAAATATCTTTCCTTAAGATCTGGAAATGTCGTAGAAGTTATTGATGCATCCCTGATTCAGATAGTAAATTCCAAACCAGAAATGGATTTCCAGAATAACTGAAAGGAGGGATAAAGGATATGATCAGAGAAAGAATAACTGTGATTTCAAATCCTTTGTGGCAGCTCTCAGAACTACCAATCTCTGAATGAGCTTCCTGCACTAGCATGATAATATGTCAATTATCAGAAAAATTAAGAGAGAGAGAGAGAGAGAGAGGATAGAGAGAGAAAAGGATAGGTCTTTTCTGTGTGGAAAAGGGGAATTTCTGAGGGAATTTAATGACAAGTATAACAGTACTTACAGGATGATTGCAAAGAGGACCGAGTGTCTCTCTCTTCACAAGGAGCCACATGGAGCAGACAAGGGGCAGTGGGTAGAAATTGCACTGGTAAAAATTTCATCTTGACATAAGAAAGAAATTATTAAAGACCAGCTAGTTGCTGGAATAACTTTTCCAGGGATGTGGTAGTGTCTGCAAGTTTCCAAGATGGAATGTCACGGGCTGCTAGACAATACCATCTAATCTCCCTTTCCCACAGAAATTTGGACCAGATTATCTTTGGAAGTTCCCCAGAAAGTAGGCTGTTTTGTGATTATATGATTGCTTATGAATTCTGTGTACATAAT
Source organism: Zonotrichia leucophrys gambelii (assembly GCF_028769735.1). Classification (NCBI taxonomy): domain Eukaryota; kingdom Metazoa; phylum Chordata; class Aves; order Passeriformes; family Passerellidae; genus Zonotrichia; species Zonotrichia leucophrys. The sequence goes on from NC_088169.1 coordinate 49,189,603, forward strand.
CTGGCCATTTTCACTGGGTTTAGTTACCTGACTCCTGATTTGGGTCACACGTGATAGGAAATGTGATTTTCCACTCTAAATAACATGGCAGTAGATAGAAGACAGACATTTTGAGGACAGGGAAAATGGTAAAAAGTAAGGAATCTGGAAGGCCAGTTGTTTTCTAGAATTCTTGGACTGCAAATTTGACCTTAAGTTCTTCTTTGAATGAACTTTTGTCTATTTGATTAGAGATTTACCTTCAAACACCAGCCCCCTAGACCTCCCATTAAAATCTTAGAAAGTGTCTGGTTGGTGCTTCTTAGTCCCAATTCCTAGTTTTGCCAGTGGAAATGTTTCCAGAATAGAGACTGCAGAGCCAGTCTGCTAATTTGAAGAGATAGAAAAGAGTATTCATTTTAACAGGAACCTGTTCCATCTCCTCACAGAAAATGGGACTCCATATGTACAGTAACTGAATTATTAAGTGGACAGATTATATGCCTGAGGACATATTTATTTGGCCTAGAAAAAAAAATCTGTGCATTGTGTTGCAGTAGATGAGTTCTGGCTAATATAGATACCTGCTACAGATTCCCCACCTTTTTTTTTAGCTTGGATTTTAATGTTTATTGCTCTAAACATAGACACATGCTGTAGAGACTCATGAAAACACCTGCAACTCTTTTGCTGCCTGGTTTATCCCATCAAAGAATGGGGCTCGTGTTTGACATGCCTCCTGGGCTCTGGTTCACCACAAATTCATGAGTTTAAACATGTGGCCATACCAGCTGGGGACTGGGGCCTGGCCATGGACATTAGGCTGGGCACAGGTTTTAATTCACTCTGGAATTAAGCCCCCAGCTATCAGATGAATGATGCAAATTCTGCAGCCTTCTGAATCCACACATTTTACCTTGTAAACATTCATGTATAAAATCACTTTTTACAGCTAGTGTTAATTTCAAATTCTGATTATCGAAAGCAAAAAAATGCCTCTGTAATTTATGTAATATGTATTTAAACCATTAAAAGAGAATTTGCTAAGAGCACAAAGAGCCAACAGATATTACTACTCAAGGGTTTTTAGCAGAAATGAAGCCTTCTTCATAATAGAGTTATGTAAGACATTCAGAATTTGCAATTTACTGAGTTTCAGTTTTAAATTATGCTGCTTCTTTTATGTACAGATGTAGCAATTTTCTGGTCCTAGTTGAAATGTGTTTTGGTTGTAAGGTTTCAGTGAAAAAACATTTGTCTGTTTCTTAATTAAATATAAGATTGTTCTTATTCTCAGAGTTTCCTCCATAGCAGAAATTTAGTTTTCACCCAGCCCATGTCTTTATTTTCCTCAGTTTATCCCAAGTTTTCAAAGGCTATGTTAATATATTTTTATTAATTTTATTTTATTTATGTTTTATTATATTTTATTATCTTTATTTTTATTTATCTCTTGGAAAAAAAAAAAAGGAGGAAAAAACAAAAGAAAGAGAAAGTAAAAATAAAGGACATGACCTAAACCAGTGAGCATCCGCAAAGAGTAATCTATCTGGGGAACCAGAATGCATCTAGATCATATACATGACATAAATATTACCTACAAATTCATATTTTGTAAAAACTTAGTAGCTTTCAGATGAGAGAACTTGAGTGTAGATTGTTGTCATTTTGCTATTTATCTCTCTGGAAAACTGTGGCCAACCAAGGGAAGCTGTAATGTGCATATATGTTTGTATACATACATGTATGCACACGTTCATACACACACCCCCTGGAGTGTACGTGCAGTTATGGGTGTGCAGACTGAGACACATCCCCAGTTCAGGCTGATGTGTGGATCCAAACCCACCATGCCATGAGTGCTCTCCAGCTCCCAGCTAGTGCTCATTTGTCAGGGATTCCTCCATACACTGAGGCATCTCCCCTTTCTCCTGCTCCTCCATGCCTCTGTTTCTGCAGGAAGGAGCCACTGTGGTCTCCAGCACACTTCCCTGTCTGGGTCAGGAGTGCTCAGAGCCTGTGTGATGCTGCAGCTGGATTTTGGATGTAGGCATTGGGATAGAGGGTTGCATTTGTGCTGTTAAAGACAAGAGGGAGGGCACATGGGCAAGCAAGCTCAAGATCAGAACCACTGCCACTGCTTAGCTTTAGTTTATGGCCTGTCTCTTAGTCCTAGGGGTCAAGACCACAACAAATCTGAAACCACCGTGTCCCAAAGAGATCCCAAGATCATTATCTAGCCTGCTGTTATTCAGCAGCGCATACATGCTCACAAATCTGCAAGCAAGGCAGGAAAAGAGCAACTCAGAGAGTCAGAAGTAGCCAGGGGACCCAGTGAGCCACAAGTGGGGACACACTGGGGTTGTCTTGGAAGCAAATGCAACAAGCTTTTAGGGTATTTGGAAAGGTATATTCTCACAACAAAGGGATTATAGCATTGAGGAAGTGGAAGGACAGAGAATGTCAGGAACATGCTGTTGGGTTCATGGCTTCAGGAGAGTCATAAAGAGAGGGGGAGGAGAGAAAAGTAACAGCCTTGATTTCAGGAATATTTGAAGTAAAAGGAACTTGAAACTTTGAGGTAAAGTTTGACTACTCTCCATCTATAGCAATGAATGTTTATTATTTATCAAAAGGATTAATGCATATGAAAAGTTCTGCCACCTAAGGGTGGTTTCTAATGACAAGGCTGGACATGTCAGTGTAGGGGATAGCTAGCCTGAAAAGTGGACAGCATGATGGAAAAAGAAGTTCAGTTGGCATGCCAGCCAAGAAAGGAGTGCCAGAGTCTGGAACAAGAGCAGCCTCCTGCCCTGCATGTCTGTACTTATCCAGCTGCCTTGCAACCCTAAAATACAAACTGAAAGCTCTGCTTCCTGATACAGTTCATCTGATCCTCTTCTTTCTCCATTTATCTTTCTTGTCAGAAGCCACCAAAATTACTGTAACTGCCAGCTCAAAATTGGATAGTGGAATAAACATCTTCTTTGCTGATGAAGGCTTATATTATCAAAGCAGCTTGATTGATAACATCAGAAAGTTCTATGGATACCTTCTGGTTTTGAAAATGGACTTAGAATAAAAAATTTTTTATTCTGATTCTACTCTTACTGAAATTATTTTTTAGATTATTTTGTATCCTGTTTTTTCTCTTCTTTTAATCAATAACTTTCCAATGTTTGCTTGCAATATGGCTGAACAAGTTGGAGTTTCTGCACTTGAAATAGGAGACTTCAATGGTTTAATTGTACAGTGCTAAGTTCACAATTTTTCTTTTTTTTTTTTTGCCTGATGAAATCGAAAGAAGGAAAACCTACATAGGAAGATGATCTTTAAAATATATTTAGGGAAAAGTGTGATTTGAATAAATCCTTAAATGCATACGAGTTTGAATGAAGTCATAGTCCATTGGTCTCACCAGTCTTGGAAGATTTTCGCAGGCTAATGTTCCATTTTGGTGTTCAAAACCAAAACTAAACTCCTGAATATTCTGTACTGATCTAATAGATCACTACAACCAATCAATTGTTCTGCTTTGAGTAGGAGACTGGACTAGATGCCTCTTCCTATGGAGGTTATAATTTTCTTTGAGTCTACAAGTTTATCTGAATATTTCACTCTTTTCCTTTAAATGTAAAAACTGAGTAAGTCAAGTAGCGGCAACAAATGTGAAAAATGTGAAAGAAAACTGATAGCTGATCATGAAAAAGAAACCTATTATTTTTTGTCTACCTCCCTCTTGGCTTTTGAGGATGGGGAAAGATAACTGACCTTTATGTCATAAAAAGTCCTTATATGGAGAAAATATATTTGAAATTAAAAGCTATAATATTGTGATTAGTATTAAGGTGGCTGCATAAGTAGGCTATTTTGCAGGATAGGTTTTTCCTTTAAAACCTGATCTGGGATACATTCATATGTAATTTCAAAGAGGCAATTAGTATCAACAGAATGAATAAGTTCCTAAGCCAATAACCATTAAAATGTCCTGTAGATATTTTTAGATATTATAGTCTGTGCACACACTTCATATTAGGCTATCTAAAGAAGGGTACAGGGATTTTTCTTTTATTTATATACTTTTCTGTACCAATGTACTTTATCTATATTCATATATGTATATTACAGTTCTCACTGCAACTAAAGAAGGCCTTGGAATTCACCTTAAGGGTCCCTGAGTCTAACTGTGTCTGGATAGGCACATATGTTATAAAATATGAGGATAACAACTAGCTCAAATAAAGTAGGAAATAATTCACAGATTGTAGGACCAAAATGAAAACTTACTGTTTTGGTTGAATTTGGTTCCAAGCTCATGCAGCCCATGAGCATCCTTACGCAAAGATGCCCAGACACAAGTTCATTCTGCTGAAATGTGAGGCGTCAAAGGCATTCAGTCACCCTAGAGTTCATTTGTGGCCCATAGCAAAGGAATGATACCTGCAGCTTGCCTCATCACCACTTTAGGAGCCTGTCAATTACAGGCAGTAAAGAATGGTCATGGCTTTAATTTTAGTGCTTCATTTCAGGTTTCAGTAAATGGCCTCTTTAATATTCCACAAATCTACACAAAATCTGCAGGTATTTTCTATTCAAAACACAGAAGTTAAGGTTAATTAAGCTGCAGAATATATGATATATTATCATATATTTCTAAACACACTGTTTTGAGAGATCTGTTGAAGACTTGCACAAGGTTGTTTTAATTTTTAAAAATAGTTCATCTTACACCTTACATAGCTGGCTTTATCAAATGGTAGCAATTGAATTTGCCTCAGTATTTAATGTGACTCATTCCCTCAACAAACTTTGTACCTCAACATGCAAATAAGAAATGCAACATTTCTGGAATACGAAATAACACAGGACACTGAACCTGTGTTGTTAACCCAACTGACTTTTGCTTTACACCACCTTCCCTATACGTAAACAGAAACATTTTTTTTCAGAAATTTATGTACTCATATATGCCATGCTCAGTCTTACTTTTCTCTAAAACTCAAATCTACTTGTTACATCACAGCTGGTTGCTGTGGGAATTATTATGATGCCATGAATTAATTTATGGTGAATGACAGATAAATTCTTAAGAAGCAAGTACACTCTCTTGCACCAGTAATATTGTCATGTCCCTAATGATAAAAATGATAGAAGAAAACCCAAAAGCTACATGACACACAGACAAAGTGCTTTCAACTATTTTCAAAGTTTTCCAGAATATATCAATTCCTTTTTAAGCAAATTGTTTTGTACAGAACTCCAATGGGAGCACTAGAAAATTCCCCTCTCCAGCCTACAAATAGATTAATCTGAAGTGCTTGAATCTGTGCACATTCTTATTCAACATTATTGGTCTCTATCAGTTTTCTGAAAGAAAAAGCTCCATGAATGTGATTTTTACAGAAAAACCTATCCTGTAATAGGTCCTTACTTCTAAATTCTCTCTTCCCTGACTGATATTTTATGTATTTTCTTGAAAAGAAAAAAGGAGAAATAACTCTTGAGAAATATAAAAAAACCCAAAACAGGTAAAAAAGTGTTTGCTATGAAAGGTGTGTACGAAACTGAACACCCAGTTAGTTAGATTATCTGGACATTTCCCTGGTATATTGACAACTGTGTATTAAAGACTTGAAACTCTGAGATAGTTCAATTCATATGAAAAGCAATGATTGTTCTTTTGTATCTAATGTATGTTCTATTGTCATGGTATTTTTTCCTGGTTTACATACTTTGAGCAAAAGTAATTCCAATTGAAGAATATGCCTTAGTTCATCTACAGTCTCCCTCCTACAGTGACAAAATTATTTTTTTGGAGATAACAAAACCAAAAGAGAGTACTCAGAATAAATGAGAATGAGCTGACAGCCAGCCTGCCCGTGTATTACAACCATTGGGAACTTAAAGCATCCACACACACGCGGAAGTCAGAAGCTGACCCGTGCCAGGTGAAGATGTGCTGTGGTGGAGATTACAGTTCTTGCTGCTCTTCACTCTCCAGTCCTTTTCTCTGACTCCCAGACAGGATTAAAAAATAGCAACCACAAAGAGGGAAGATTTTGAGCATTTCTTTAAAATCATGATCCGGCTCTCCCACAGAAGGAGGAAACACTCCCCCTGGATTTGTCACAACTTCCCCAGGGGTAATGTCCCTTTTCTAGACATTTCTAGTTGGGAGGTAGGTCATAACATAACAAATTGAGCACCTGAAGAGCTCAGTGCATATAGGGTACTTCCTAAGTAGTGGTTATGAAGGCAGAAAAGGGATTGCAATCACATTTTTGCACTGAGATATTTTGTATCTATCTATGTTTGTATCTAGGTCTAGATGCTTTATAAGCTATTGGTATTGGGAGGAAATTTGGCAGTAATTGAAATTACTGACATAAATATTTTAACTGGCTCAAACAGAGGTACTGTAGCATCCTTCAAATGCTGTGGATGGGGCAGAAAAAGAGGCTTTGCCTATTATAATCCTGTAGGCTAACTGGCACAGTGGGTTTTATTGTGACTGTGAACTCTAAGAAGGACTGGAATACGAAGAACAATAATGGTGAAAAAGTTAAGTGAGAATCATCAAACAACATAATGATTGTATCAAGCTTTCACATTTACAGTTGTTTGCATTGTGTCTATAAAATCAGGGTAAAATAAACAAAGCTGGTACATACCACCTAGTCTTTCTCTGAGGACAGGGGATTATTTCTGAAATTATTATGTTATAAAAATGCTATATAACCTCAGGAGAAGATTTCATTGATAGAGCTTAGTATATCAGTATTATCAACTGACGCTTCACCAGTTGCAGAAGTTACACCATTCATATCTTTCAAATTATGTGAACTACATGAGGAATAACTTGTTCTAAAAAATGCTGTGAGCTGATTTGGGTCTGCAGGGTAGATATCTTCCTCATTTTTTACTAGTCAGTTCTTTGAAAACAGCTGAGGCAATCAGGAACTCTTTTACCTGCCTGGTTCATGTTGTAATTTGTTACCCCTCCTTCACATGTAATGAATCCATATATTGATTCCGAAACTACTGGAAATGATTGAGCTTATATATTTTAGCCACAATAAAACAGTCACATCTGAGTTTCCCAATGGAGACAGAAATAAATATGCTAAGCATAGAGAAGTTTAACTTTCAAGGCACCCTTACATCTATTTCATATCCTAACAACTGTAATAACTGGGTTAGTCGATAAATAGTGTTTTGCCTCTTTCCACTTATGTCTGCTGTAAAATATGACCCAGCAGGCACAATCTTTTAATACTTTCCAGGTGGGGTATCTTAAAAAACACAGAGAGAAGATTGCTCAGTCTATGGGTTCTGCCAGGCATAAAGTGGGGAACCAGCACAAGGATTTTGACTGACACTACTCTGAGAAATGATGGGAGAAAGAGGGTTAGACAGACCAGCAGAACTTCTTAGTGAAAACCTTGTTCTTTAGAAGACTTTGAAACTTGAAACTGCAGTGATGGTTCAGAGGGCCTAAGTCTTGTGTTGAAATCTATTATCTGTTTGTTCCTGGATTATTAGCATAAACAGCAACTTTAGGATGGTGGTTTTTAGAATGCCATGTTACATATAGATACTGGTGCATAATCCTCAGTCACATAACCTCAAAATTATACATTATTTCTAGCCTAATTAGGTATGTCTAAGAATTTTCATGTATGTGTGGGGTTTTTTGAATCTAAAAGATGGACCAAGATCTAGATGAGTCTCTGTTCTTGAGTTTTGATATTTCCTCTTCTGTGCCTAGTGGACAGTTTTCAGTAGGAATGCTTTTGATATTTACACTACTTTTGGGAACTTTTTCACCTTTGCTTTTCAGAAAACCCATGAAGTTGGGTGAATATCTGAAAGTATACTTTAAAAAGAATAAAGTATAAAAAAAGATGGCTGAATTCTAGGCTCAACTAATATCTTTTAAATGCTTGGATCATAAACTGGTAACTGCATATACTTCATGCTTGTGATATAATAGAATGCATTATTTTCATATCACAATCTTCCAACTAATACAGCTGCATCAATATATCTCTATAATAAAACAACAGCAAACACAAATGTAGTGTTTAATAACTTTAAATTAATATAATAATTAATTATTCATGTCTCTGTAAAATTTGAATGATATTTGCAGGGTGGAGGAGGAGGATGTTATTTTTGTTGTTTCAGTCGCAGGATAGAAACCATCACCTCCTTGGGCAGAGCACCATGACCCAATGGCTGGAAACTCATTACAGGAAAACACAAACATAAGTCATCTAAAACTATTTTCAGAGTAAAAGCCAGTAATAACTCTTGCTGCGAAAACAGCACATTTCTCTCTTAATAATGTTAAGTGGTCTTTAACGATTCACTCTGAGCAAGAAGCCACTGATGCATTTTGGTTTCCTCATATTTCCTTAACTTATTGGATAAATACATCTCTATTTGCTGTATGAGGTTGTTCTTTAATTTTTACAGTAACTGTGATCTTCAAATTTTGATTCTGGTTTGAACTCTCTTGGTCAAATTACGATGCCATGTGTTCCATAAATTGCATTTGTAGCTGTTAGCCTCAGCAGTTTGCCTCTCAGCAGTCACGGAGATGTGTATTTTTAAAAATGTAATAAACACCATCCACACAAACTCTAGATGGTATTTCCAGTAAAAGCATTTTCAAAGCACTCTGGCCCAGCTACTGGATTTTACTGGAGTGAAATGTGCTTTTACTCTTCTCCCTAATGCTTTCCCCTCCTGGCATATAAGATACCGAGATATTCATAGTTGCCCTCCATTTCTTCATTTCAAATTTTATTTTACTGTGTTAAGAAAACAAACTTAATCATCTATTTATATCTATGTATTTCTTTAGTCCTCAAGGTTTATGTTATTTGACTCTGCAAAAGCAATGATTTTTAGATTTGAAAAACAGCTTACTTACACAATACATAGGGCATCTTGATGGAGCTTCTTTCACCACCTTTTTGAAGATAGCAACCCCTTAAATCATGCAATATTACACTTTCTATAGCACCTAAAAACAAGTTATAGGGGAAAGAAAGTAGCAACCATGGATCTGCCTTGCAGACCTGTTTTCTCTAATCGACACATAACCACAAAGCTCTGTGAAGGTTCATCTGGCATTTTCAAAGGCATAATTATTTCTTTTTCTGCCCAGCTACAGCCAATATTCTATTATGGCCATTACTTTACCAGAACACTTCCGGATTTCAGAGCAATATGCCCCAGCATTTAATCAGATCTTTGTCACACTTTGTGCACACCATGGCACCATGCAAAACCAGCTGTTCTAATAAATTCCTTTTCCCTTTTAGTGAATTTATTCAAATATTTATAAATCATCTGCTATAAAGGTGTCCATGGAGCCTTTGACTTCAACCCTCACAAAAAACCTGTGAATATCTGGCCATGGCAGTTGTCCCCATCTTCTGACTACCCACCAGTTTATCAACTTCATTTTTCTTCCTGCCTAGTTTTATCCTGGTCTCTCCCTTCCTCATTCAGACTAAATTAACTGAGGAAATCGGAGAATATACTTACCTGCAAACTCTTCTTTAGAGCCAATTTAGGCTCCTATCAAACACCTTTAACTCCAGGTAATCCTGCTTCAATCATATTTTATCACAAGATGTCAGGAAAAGGGTTTCATGCTCAAGGGTATCATCTCTGAAGGTCCCAGATATTGCCCAGCTGACATATCAACACTGAAGTTTCATGGATGCTGCTACTTTCAAGCACATTCACAAAACTTAAAAAATAATAATGTTTGATCTTTATATATTGCTTCATAGTAACTGTATGTTCATGTCAGAGTTGATCCAAACTTCTCCATACCCCAAAAGCAGGGGTTTTCAAGCTAGCTAGTGTGAAGTGCATTGGTTAATTTATGCACTGATATTTACATCAAGCATAAAAAGACAATGTATTCTCTCTTCCTCAGCCATAATTTTTACATGTTAATTTTTGTACACTGATTATTCCAAGTGCCAAATTCCCTTAAAATCTCAGGCAGCTAAAATATAATGTTTTCAACTAATACTACCAATCTGTGTAAAAAAGAATATTCTCAGAGTTTCTGCTCCTTTGCCTCAATTATAAAACAGGAAAGCTGGAAGGCTCCCACAGAGAACAGACTGAAAATCAACACTAGACCTGGCACGACAGTGTTGCTGTGATCCCAGGGGAGAAGCAGGTAGACATCTGGGAGAGGAATGCCTACTTTAATCTTCCTAATGCATCTTTTTTTCTATGAACTTGCTATGTTATACCCCATACACTATTTAGAACTTGGGTTACCTAATAGCCCCTTAAATGCAATAGGTTCACTGTTAAAAAGAGGATAAAGATTTCATCAGTGTCAGTTAACTGGCAGCTATTGCATTAATCTCCACTGTCACCATCCCACCAGCATCAAAAGTGCACCCAGTGAGGCGACTCACTTGGCCTTTAGGATTCTGAAGAGATTTTGTATTTCCAGGTGTACTGAGCTCTGCATAAGTGGCAGATATTGTGATGTTTCTAAAAACAGTCCCTTTTTCAGGGCTGAGTGATCTGCAGACCACAGGCATTTTAGGCCTTATATTTCGCAGAATTGTGATGTTCCAGTTTTGGATATCTCTGATAAGGGAAGAACAAGAGGTCATACACTTCGTACATGGCCTTTATTGGTTGATCTCGATGGGATTGTGCCTCTGTCTTCAACAAGTGGTTTAGCTTGTGTGCCTTCTTTTTGGTTTTACTCTCATGTTTATCATGATCTTTGTTTACAAAGAATTGGAAATATCTTGATATGTGGACAAATAAATAAAGATGAACCTTTCTCCTGAATGCAGGTATAACAAGATATACTTCCTAATGCAATATAGCAACTTGGCAAATAATCTTTCTGTTATTACTGCTGGTACTATAAAATTTACACTGAATACTACACTATGTTTCTTCTGCCAATACTGTCTATATAATATATGCCTTATTTTTTTAGCTGTTTTCCCTCAGCATAAGACAGAAACATTTGCACTGTAAGCCATTTGAATCTATATTTTTTAATATTTTTTGTACTGGATCTCTTCAGTGCTCCTTTGATGGACTTGCACTCCTTTCTTTTCTGGTCAATTACAGCAGGTCCCACTGCACCTGTGTTATCTTTAATTTGGTGGTCAGGAAAGATTGTGAGAAAGACTCTCTGAAAGAAGACAGTTTGCCCCCTGGCAGAGGGACTTCCTGCTTTCTGCTTTGGTCCATTAGTCACAGAGCTTAAGCACCAAAATCTCTCAGGTGCCCTTGAGCTTCATGTGCTGAGTTGGTAAGGGGCTTCTCAGATGAGAATGTTTCAGTCATTTAGAAGCCACTTCTTACATGAGCAGTAGTATTTTTATCTCAGTAAACCCCATTCATTGATGGCACCACAAGTCACAGTCAAAAGTCCAGGCAGGGAAGCAAAATAAGAGATCTCAACAGAGATTTAGTCTTACTGACCTATATACAATATGTGTTCACAGTACTGTGTACAGTACCACATTGACATACAATCTTCTCTCACTGGAGGCACTGTTTGTGCACTTCTCAGCTTGTTCAGCCATTTGATTTGTCTCAGGTTATAGAAAAGGAGGAGCCCTTCCTCCCTGCAGCAGCCAAATGCCTTCCATACACTCTCACTTCAGCACTTTTGCATCCATTTCTCATAAGGAAATAATAAAAAGTCTTGGTCTTTCACAAGCAGAAGAAAACCCAAAAAGAGATCACCCAGCTTTTCTACAGAGCAGTGCATATGTCCCCTCCCCATACAGATGACCTTTATTCTACCTGAATTGCAAGCACCTAAGTTAGATGCTCAATCAGCCTAAACTTCTTTTACAGACAAGGCAGAGGAAGAGTGTTTCCAGGTAATGGTTTGAGGATTTTTTTGATAGCTTGAATGACATCTACTGGGCAACTGTACTTCCACTTGGTTATCTCATACTTCCTGAAATTAGGCTGGTTGCAGGTCTAATAATCTCCTTTGAGATGGACTGAATCTTCCTTGTGTGTGTCAATCTCCCAATAAAACTTTCATAAAGTTACAAACAGTTCAAGTAATACTTTTAAAAGTAATAAGACCACTGTGGGTTTTTTCCTGTTCATCATGTGAGAAAAGTAATGTTTTATATGATATAGCTCACAGGTTTTAAAAGGAAAGTAGCATGGTGGTTGGCTCACACCATATAATGAAAATTGCCTCTCATGCAAAAACTAAAGTGCCCTCCTCTAGCATGGAATTCTTGCATGCTGTGATTGTAGCTCTGTAGAATAAAACCCTGTAAATCATGAATTCTGTGACTAATGTATCCAGACTTACACTGGTAGACCTTTCTTTTTGTTTCAGGATTTCAAATGCATTTAAATCATGGAATCATAGAATAAGAATATGCTGAGTTGTAAGGGATACATCACGATCATCGAGTCCAACTCCTGTACATTAACAGCTTTTACTTGTCCATGTAAGTAACATTCCTTGATATCACCAATATCACTGCTTTTGACAAGCAGTATTCTCTGTCCCTGAACATTCATTTTTGTGCAAAAGTTTTGAGAGCCTCCTGTACCTCAGTATGGGACCACAATGCTCAGACTGAGGCCTTCATACCCTAAGTAGACTGACGAAACAGAGCTGCATTAGAGATGCCTGGTACTCTTTATAGATCTCCTTTTTGACTTTCTTTCTTTTACTATTACTGTAAAAAAACCAAATCCATCGTTGATATAGCTGCTCTGAAGGCAGTGAAGTTACTTCACGGATGAATGTGACCCATTTTATGCTTTTCAAGAACCTAACAAACAATAAATGTCACATCCCCATCACAGCTCTGATGCTGTTCAGAGGACAGATGTACAATACCTCTTTGTCTTCCTCCTGCTCGTAACGAGCAGTGTAGGTCATCTGCATCATTAACATTTGCAGCTGATGCATTTGTGTAGCCTGTACACACTTCTTGGAGCTGCATAGACCTTCTCATTGTTTTCAGAACCTTGATTTTTCGTACTATTATCATCATCCAAATGTATTTAAGGATGAAACTATTAGAAACACAATTGGTGAATTAATGTCATGAGGGCTGCTGCTGGCAGCTCATCAATTTTTGATATGCCACTCAGACAAATGAAACATAAGCCACCCAGAACAAGGGGACCTTTTGACACTTCAAAGGAAACCCCTATGGGTGGTTTCCTCTTGAAGCTGCACTAAACTGGCTCAATCTCCTCAGCTGGAAGCTGCCAATGTCTCATTAACCCCTAAACAGGCCCTGCATGAGCTTTTCTTTTCAGCTATAATTATGCCATGCACTCCTGTTATGCTGTACTGAATTGCAACACTGTCACCAGCACATTATAAACATCCACCCTAATTGAAAAGCAGATTAGACTCGTGTTAATTAGACAAAAAGCCCGCCCACTTGCATGCATTATGATTGCCTCTTAAATACTGAGGATGTTGAAATCCCTCAGAAAGACAAGGCAGACTTAATTGCAATAACCTGCAAATTAAGTTTAATTTACTTTAAATTTACCGGTTTAGCAGGCTCATTTGATGGTGTTAATGTTCTAGCAAATTAATTATCTGAATTAGTCATGCCTGGTGGAGTTTTGCAGCAGAATACATTGTACAGTGGCCTATTAATAACAGACAAACAGGACAGGATTAATGAGAGTCTTATGCTAAAGTTGGGTTTTTTTTTTTAAAAACGAGGATCTTTCATGATTTCAAATATAATCACCCAAGTGCAAATACAGACACAGAATATAAACAAAGTGAAATTTATTACACTCTATGGCATGCCATCTAGGAGAAACAGTAAAACATTACCAGTGAAATATTTGATAGAAAGAAGCTTCTTCTATGCACTCAAGTAGATCACTTCTCACAGCAAACCATTTCCCATTATCTGGTATGTCTCTATGAGACTTCAAATACCTAAGTGCTTTCGAGAGTACTTGTACTATAGAGAGAGAGCTGATAAATAAATTACAAATAACATCTCATACGTTAATTCCATAGTCCACTTTGTGGCTTATGAGGCAGTAGAATTGCTTTTTTGTATTCCATTGCTAACCACTGTCTGCTCCAGTTTAAAAAAAAAAAGGAAGCAAAAAAAATAAAAAGAAAAATACCTTCCCCAGAGATATAGCTGCAAGTGAACTGCTAAAAGAAGCATCCTTACTTGCCTCTGCTCCTTATAAAAATAAAAGTTGAATAAACCATCTTCTAATAGCCTTTGGAACAGCTCTCAAAATAAAGATATAATTGGCTTTGTAAACATTGTCAAAGTACAATCATTCACCCTGCAGAAAGTGTTGTCTGACACTGTGTGAGAAACAAAGATAGCAGTGACAAATACCCTTTTTAGCTGGTCTTGATCATGAAAGTTTAGTCTGATTATGTGCTAAGAGTTGCCTCTTCCATTAGGGTCCACGGCCATCCCAAATTTAATGAGGTATATTAAATTCAAGTCTGTCTCCCTCTGGATGACAGGAAAAGCCTATGGGAGCACAGAAGATAATCCTCGATGACTGTGAACTGAATGTGATTGAATATAAAGCTCTGTATTATTGATTGGAATGTGTATGTTAAAGCCATTGGTCACTGAGAGTAGCTGTGTCTGGTGCTGCTTTCAAAGGACTCTCAGGCTGGTGTGCAGTGCCCAGTGAAAATGCCCAAATTTACATTATTCTTGCATACAGTGTAAAGCCTGGAAAATAAAAGTGCCACCCCTTGAAAAGAAAGACTGAACAATGTATTCCTTAAAAACAGATTATCTCATTAAAGAATGAAAGGTCTGGTAAGAGAAAAAAATATGCATAGTTGCTTTATGGGATATATTTTAATTTTTGAGGAAAAAAAATAAAATTAAAAAAATTGTTTCAATATATTTTTGGTATTGTACTAATATATCATGTATAGCCTTTCTGCTTTTCTTATTATTTCTTCCTCTCTCTCAGATAAAATTACAGTTTGAAGCACTAAATGAAACTGGCACAAAAGCAGCCATTATTAAAACAGGGCTGAAAAACGAAAAAAAAAAGGAAAGAATTCTGCTTTAAAAAGCATGTACAGGAAGGGTTGAGATGACTTCAGTAAGAACCCGTAGGGAATGCGAAGTACAGAATGAAGGAAATGGATTCCTGTGACACATAAACAAAAGGCAAATGACTAATATATTTACATATAACATGTGGTGTATTCATTGCCCACCATGGTGACAGAATTGTTTATTTCATTTATAATTTATACAGCAAAACCTTATTATATGTGTAACTAATTTGCCTGATGATAATATGCAGTAGGAGATTAGGTTTCCATTATATTCTGTCATTAAGAACAAAAGATTTTCATTTGTTGGTTAATTTTTTTCTTAGTTGCCGTCCCACAGAACACACCCTATACATAAGTATATTTCTCTTAAATCATTATGATGCCAAGCTAAGTAGAAAGCAGTGAGGAACTTCTGGAAAAAAGATTCCGATAAAATCCCTCACAGACAAATCCACCTTTGCTTCTGGAATTTCCTATGATATCAGAAATAACAATCTACAAAGAACCCCTCACAGGTGAGGTGCATGTAGCAAAAAAAAAAAAAAAAAAAAAAGAAATAGAATAAATATAGGCTCCAGAAAAGGTTTCCTCTGAGAGAAGAGAAAAAATAATCAAACATTTTAGCAGAAGCAGCATTAGGATATGTGACTAGACAGTCCATCGCAGACTACAGGGAGCGGGTGGGTGGGTAGGCAGTGATGAGGGAATTATCTTCATGTATTTTCCGCTGTGGCACATGAGACAGTGCAATTCTCTGAAAGGAATTGCTAGCACCAAGCCAGTAATTCCCCTCTGTGGTATTACAAAGTGTGTGTATTACAAAGAGGGAAGGGAGTGTGTGGGAGAGGAACCTGCGAAGTGCTGTGGGTGTTTCCAACACTGTGAAGCATGTGGATTGAATTAATTGAATTGATGAATTGAATTAATGCAAACATGCTTACCAAAGCATGAATGCTGTGTCAGAAACATGCATATGTGTGCATGTGTTCAATGTGTGCTTTTTTAGCTTTCAGAGACAACTGAAAACCCAACTCTAATAGATTTGTTTGGCTGTGTACTTGCTTAATCCTTTGCAAGTCTAGTTTGCATCTCATAGTGAAATCAGCCTATTGCTGAAAAGGAGAAAAACACTCTCAAAAAAAGGGGGATATTTTCCTGTTTAACTCAGAGCTCTAAAGCACCTTCTAAAATAGCAGGTCATACCATTTCAGTGTAAAAATCTGTGCAAAGATGTCATAGTTTCTACAGAGTGTGCTAATACAAGAACTTTTTTGGATGAAGTGACACTCAGTGTTGTGGGTATACATAAAAAACTTGAAACATTTGCAACCTAAATTAAGGTATTGCAAAAATATCTCCTTGTGGACACCCTGCTAGTCATCATAGTTTGTTAACCCATGAATACAGACAAGTCTGAAAGTTCAGGGGGCAGTTGAAAAAGTGCATCTCAGCAAGCAGAGAGTGAGCAGGTAATGGACACTGGCTGTTTTCGGGAAGAGTAGCAAGAACATGCAACGATATAGTCTGGGGACCAGCCATTTGGGCAGCAGTTTAGCAGAGGAAGACAGCAAAGACTCGTGTTCTGGTGGACACAAAGTTGACCATAAACCATCAAAATATGCTTGCAGGAAAGATGGTGAGAGGAAGATGGAGCCAGACTCTTTTCAGTGATGCCTAGTAACAAGAGGCAATGGCCTCAAAATGAAACACAGGAATTTCCATTTAACCTTAAGAGACAATATCAGATTGCCCACCGAGTTGTGGAGACATCATTTTTCAAAATGTCAAATACAAAAATATGTTCCTGGGCAACTTACTCTTGTTTTTCTTGGGCAGGGGTGAATTGGACTAGGTGGTAGAGAAAGAAGCCATTAGAGAAGGCTATCAGAAATATCCAACTGAGATATTTACGGGTATCATGTTCATAGGATTTTGTCCTATGAAAGTTTTGTTTCTCTTTTCATTGCCACTACAGTTTAACACCTGCACTGGAAGTCTTATGAAATAAGATATTTCCAGGGAAAATCTGACTGCAGTGTTTTCCCCAAAATATCAAGTGAAATTAAACTTCAGCACAAGTCAAAGAGTTGAATGTGTTTCCTTAAAAAATGTTAATCTATGTATCTAATTTTAGTATATCAGCTGCCTTTGAAACTAAGCAAATAAAAATGGAAGAAGTGAATGAAACTGGTTTTGTCCTAGATTTTCTTCAAATCTTAATTCCCAATAAGGCACCACTCCTACAGCTTTCTAAAGGACCAGTGCTATTAGCCTGATCACAGAAATATGCTAAAGTGACAATGTTGCTGGTTCCAGTGGTTTGAGCCTGGAGTATAAGCCTGAACATAGATGGTGTGAGTTCAAACACCATTGCAAAACCTGTACATGTGTACCCTGTGTGGGAGATGCGCACTGACCCTTGTGAGAGAGCAGCAGTGAATATTCAGCACTCTGAGTATCAAGGGATAGGGGAGCCTTAGCTGAGTTTTGGAGATGATTTGCTTATGTGCATGGATTAAAAATGCTTGGGCATTCAGATTTTAGTCTTCAACTGCAGTTGAGTAAGTCCCTATTCATGTTAAGGCTGTTTCAATAATATGCAGCATGTGCACTTTATTAGCAATCCATTAACAATTCTAATACCCAATGAGGCTACATGTTTGCTGGAACATGGTAGGGTTATGTAGGACTGTTATCTCTGCAGATTTATTTACTTTACTTTACTTTTACTTTAGGGCTGGAAAAGACCTAAAGATTTGCAAAAAGTATAGGCAGGCTTCTTTTGCCAGACAAATTGAATCTATGAAGTATTAAGAAAAGAAGGACTTAAGGACTTCACATCAGATCTTTTTCAGTGTTGTAAGCTTGCAGCCTAAGTTTCCTGCTTGGGTAATAGCAAAAAGGCAGTTTCCTCCAGGAGATGCTTCACAGCACATAATTATTACTGTATCAGTCAAATACACCTGAAACTAAATACCTAAAGGCAATATTAACATACCATCTGCTATTTTAGGTGGGACTGGAAAAACTTTTCCAGCAGGTGACATAAGACTATTTGCATGGTTAATGAAAAGAGACTATTTTATGCACTGTTACCCTTTGTACTCTGTCAGAAGATGAGGAAACCACCAGTTTTGAAAACAATCTTTTTTTTAACATTTTAAAATAAAGTGGATGGACCATATTTTTGGTGTCATGCTAGCAGATGACTGATTATTCCCCTCCTGCCTTCAACTGCATGAAAAACTTTAGCAATATCAATGTTTCTGTGACTGTGAAGGTTTTCTCCCCATTTTTATTCCATCTCCCTAAACACCAGGGAAAGGTACACCAAAGTCCTATCAAGACTGCAATCTAGTCCTGAGTTACTGCATTCTAGTTTTTGTGATTCAGGCTAACAACCGCTTCAACTAAAAGGAGAACTGAGTCCAAAACATGACAAATAAAAGGAAAAAAAGACAAAAATAAAACCCAAACCCAAACCCAAAACAAACAAAAAAACAACAGAAAAGGAATTGAGGAACCATAATAGATTGCTTGAATGAAATCCACACATGGACAGATTCTTACCATGTAAATTGGTGAGCCTTACTGAAAAGTTTGATCTAAGTGGCTTTAGGTATCCAGTGTAGCTGCCAGAAAAGAGGCCAAGGTGGAAAATCCGTACTCCACTTCAGAGGGTGGTTTAATATAATAATTTCACTATTCATGGATTTTCTGTGTACCTTGGTCAACCCAGCTAGGCACTCAAAGTTATCTGGACTTTGTATAAAGTTTGACTGTACTTTTTGCAAAGCAGGAATATACAACAGTAGCTAATTATCCTGCCTGATGACATTGTTAGTTATAATTTTTAGAAGTTAGCTGCAAGTTTTTTCAGGTTGCGGATAATCTAAACACCAGTCTCAGGTTGCCTCACACATAGAAAGAGACCATATGCATTTTTTAGTTTTTTAAACATCTATCTTTGAAGATAAACTCTATAACTAAAGATGGCTCTAGAAAGGTAGCCTTTTGATTAGTCCAACTTAGAACTTCCTGTTTTCTCCTGGTCCTTCTCCAGATGACAGTGTTCCTCATCCTCTGAATATCTTCAATTTAACTTTGTGACAGGGACCAAGCGGGGTTTAGTTGTGCCTATAACTGTCCCCACCCTGTAGGTCCTTGAAGTACAACTCAACCAACACACGAAAAACTTGCACACTTTCATCTTGGCAGTAGCAAAAAAGTGTTTTATACTGGTCTCACTATTTCAATGGTTCAGAAATTAATTCTACATCTGAGGTATGCAAATTGTGCTCATTATGAAGATGCTGAGCTGTAAGTGGCAGTCTCTGAAGAATGAGACGTAGAAACATGAGCTTTCTAGAGTTGTTTCTGAGTAGTTACATCCAAAACAACAGAAAGCCACTAAATGCCTGTTTTAGCTGCCTGCTTGCCTCCTTTCCTCCTGCCCCTGTAGCTGCCAGAGCTGTACATGTATGAACTGCCATGTTGAGAGTGTTATGGTATCATGCCCATGAGGTTGCACAAGAGTTGAGTATTTTTTGTTCACTGAGTACCTGAACTCCTTGGCTGTGGTAAATTAGCATAGCTCAGGTGACTTCAACAGAGCTCTTCTGCTTTATGTCAGTATATAATGTCTGTATTCATTTAGTCTCTCCTGGAAAGATTTGAAACTAACTTGAAGCAAATATAGAAGTGATCTCTCTTTCTGTCCATTGTTGCAAATTTAGAAACAATGCAATCTGTAGGAAATTGTAGGGCTTTCAGCTGTAGTGTGTGTCCTTATTGTATTAAGTCTGTGGTCATATTGGAGCTCCAAAAATTGGAGCTCCCAGCTAAAAGAAAAGAACCTAAAATACAAAATATTTGGCATTCAGAAGCAACATCGGATTTATATTTGGTGTAAGTGGCAAGGGTAACCCACCACAGGGCACAGCTGAGCCCCTCAGCCACAGTGGGGGCACCTCGGGGAAAATGTATTTTTAAAAAGCAAAAAAAAATGCCACGTGTGCAGAGAAAGAGGGAAATAAGTGAGAAACAGCATTGCAAACACTTGAGGGTTTTTCTGGCAGAGGAGTGGGAGGAGGATGAGGTGCTCCAGGTGTCCGAGCAGATATTTCCCTGCAGCTTGTGGAGGACACAACACCAGAACATCTACTACACTCCCAGGGCAGTGGAAAACCTCATGCTGGAGCAGGTGAATATTTCTTCAAGGAACTGAAGAAATATTCTCTGGAATAGCTCACATTGGGAACCAGGTTTATCCCAAAGGAATGCAGCCCCTGTGGAGCCCATGCTGGAGCAGTTCTTGAAGATGTGTAGCCCATAGAGAGGACCCATGCTGGAGCAAGGGAAAAGCATATGGAGGAAGGAATAGCATGGAGGGACTGTTATGGATTGATTTCAACCCTCACTCCTCATCAGGGAGGGGATGCAGGAGCTGGGGCACTGAAACTGAGCATAAGATAAAAGGGAGTGGAAGAGAGGTGGTATATAATTTTTTGGCTTTGCTCCTCACTACCCAGATCTATTTTAAATGTCTAGAAATTAATTTTCCCAAAATCAAATGTGTCTTACCTGTGATTGTAATTGGTAACTGTTCTGCCTGTATTTATCTCAACCCACAAGCTTTTTTATCCTGTTTCCTCCCTGCACCTTGTTTGGGAGATGTGGTAAGTGAGCAGCTGGGTGGGAGTTTGAACCTTAACCAAGGTTAATGCACTGTGCTACTCTGCTGTAAGACATATTTGACAACTTGCTTTTTTGTTAAATGATCTCTAAGTCTCCCTAATTCAAAATTTTACATTGAAATAGCATTGAACCATTTCTATTAATTTATTTATCTACTTACTTTTGATGGACAGTAAATTTGTTAAAAAATTCCCTTTGGGAAGGACTTGAAGTATTAAAAAATCTAGGTCAAGTTTATAGTTTAAGAAGAGAAATAAGGATTACATTTTGATAATGTTTTAAAATACTATTTTGATACTTTGAAAGCAAATATTTGATCATTTTGGTTCCAAATTTTTCATTTTTCTTAAAAAGTGGCCTTTGATTTAGAAAAAGAAAACAAATATTTATATCCTCTTCAGTATCATTGTATATCTTAGAAGACCTCTGTTAATGCTGAAAATTATTTTGAAGTTTAATCTAAATAAATTTTTGAAGTGTTTTTTCCCCTCTAAAACTAGGAAATTAATTATTCCTTGTATCATGTTATAGGGAATGGGGGGTTGTTTTGGCTTGGTTTGGTTTTCCCCAAATGCCCCTTTGAATACAGGTGTCAACCCAAAGTATCTTTTATCCACTTTGTTTTGGGACTGTTCTCAAGTGTAGCACTGACTGTAGATTGTTTCCCTACTCTCATAGATGCTAATCTTAGTTCCCTGAACACTTCAATTTTAAGTTTTTTTGTTGAGAAATAACTTGCAAACTTCCCACTTCAAACTTCCATTTCCTGTTAATGGTCATATGTCTACTCTGGCACTAGTCTTTGACTGGTAACTGCAATCCTTAATTTAGATGGTGTAGTGAGAAAAGTATTTGCAAGAAATCTGATGTTTTGTATTTTATGAGTAATTTGACTGCTATTTTCTTGAAATTCTTAAAAAAATCTTAATGTCCTATCTTCATGAGGCAGCATGAGAATCCAGTTTACATTTCAAAAGAAAAAAAATCAGCCTTAGCTATAAACCTTATGAAGAAAATCTCAAAAATTAAAAGTAAATTGACTCTACCTTTGGCAAATTATTCTCTTAAATCTCAAAGCTATAGTTCAATCTTATTTTATTCTTAATTTTTCATTCTCTTGGTCCAACAAGTATTACCCTGCAAAGGGTTCATGAATATTCTAAGTTTATGGGAAAATGTTATGTGTCTTTGTTTTCTTTTCAGATTGACTTCTTTTATATGATCTTATTGCCCACCAGGCATATAAATGCCTAGGTACCAGAGAAGCCAAGGAAGTTTCCTTACATAGATAAAGCTTAACTGAGAAAGTGGCAAAACTCTTTTACCATGGTTAATGTTCCCTGCTCAGTCCACACGGCAATTTTGGCCCATGGTGAAACAGCAGGAGAAGCATGAGCTGCAAATGTCACCCCTGCAGGAGACACATGGGGCTCCGTAATCCAAAGGTGGCATTAGCCTCAGTGGTTGTGCTCTACACTGCTGAGTAAATACACCACCCTCTCCTCTGGCCAGGTAAACCTCCTCCATTTCACTACAAACTATGGGCTGGAGCTCCATGTGGGCATGGTAGAAAAAGGAGTAAATTGAATTCTTCAATAGCCATGATAAAAGCAGTTTTGGTGCTTGGAATGGAGTATCAGGAGATCAGTCTTGATCTGGCATTGACTTGTTCTATGAGTGCTGAGCTTTTCTGAAAGCTTTTTCTTTAGATGCTTCTTTCTTTACCCTTAATGAAGACAAATGTTCTCCAATGCAAAAATCCTCCTATAAGGCAGCATCAAGGACTGATAGGTCAAACATTCACTTTTAAGTGATTTATGTATTGGACATTTTCCTATTGCAAGCAATGTCAAGAGCACTAAAATCTCTGTATGCTTCCTATTGTGCCAGAGTAGTGACTTTGGATGTAAAAACATGGACTTTAAATAAGTGTGTACAAGTCATATCTATTTCAAATGAGAAAATGCACAAGTGATGAAAATAGAGGCAGATAAATATTCAGGCTCCTTTATATATGGGATTGCATTATATATTGACAAATGGATAAAAGAGAGCTGGCTGTCCTGGGGGTTCCTAATGAGATATGGACTCCTTTACATTTAGGTCACCCTTGCGAATCCCAGCAAGGTCAGGAACCAACAAAATATAGCCTGAATTGGCAACGGCAGTCCAGTTCCTTACTGCCAGATGTTCAGATAATAAAAGTAACTACAATGACTGGCAGCATACTATAGTCTTGTCAGAGAATCCAAATTAGCTTCCTCACCGGCTACTGAGAGCCCATGGCCTCTCATGAAGCAGCTCCTTCAAAAGCTGGTCTGAAACATTTGAGGAAGTTCCAGAATAGCTTCTTGTGCTGTATCCCTTCTGCAGATGTAGAAAAGAGTCCCCTTTCTACAGCTATCCATTCAAAACTAATTTAATTTCCATCACAGATTTAAAACAACAAGAACATACAGCAGTTTGTGCTAGCATTGACCATGAGAGGGAATAAGCAGCTAATACATCACTCTTTTCATCTGGGATTTGTTGTTCATCATAATTCAGTGTATAATGGTAAACCAACACCTCACTATTCAGAGTTTATTTGCTGTGATATTGCCTGAATATCAGAGGCTCCTTCCGGTGGACTAATCAGCCCTCTTTATCAGATGCAACTGTATATTCATGATCCTGTTGGGACAGATAGGTTCTCTACAGTTTGATAATAAAAATATGTGCTAATGAGTCTCCTTGCTCTTGATTTCTTACATGAAGAAAGAGGAAGAGTGGGGATTATTTACCCACAGGTAAAGTAAAAAACTATAAAGGTAAAAGGACTTTCCATGCAATATACTGCTCAAATGTAATAATCCCTGAGATGCTTATTTTAGTAAATGAATCAGTCACACTGTGCCAAGGAAGGGAGCCATCTATTACCGTGCTGTAAATGTTAAAGACCCTATTTAGAGCCTTTATCTCTGGACAAAACAGAGCCACTTTTGCTGATATTTGTACGACAATAATAATGGTACCTCACTAAGTTGTGAGTAGTTGTTACAATTGCAGTTTGCCCAATTCATTTTCAGTGGTCATCAGGGAAATTCATCTAAAACAACCAAAAAAACATAGATATGTTTGCATCATATTAATAAGAAGAGAAAGCAAGCTAGCTGCCAATTGGCAGCGGAGTATGTTTTGGTGGTTTGATAAGGATACTAAAGAGTTTATGATGTGACAGATGTTTCACTACACTATTGTGAAATGAATAGATTATGAGAAGTAATTAGATGTACATTGGAATCAATGCTGTTATCATCGAGGCCTTCAGGCGATGCAATAGATGAGAGTCATGGCAGCAGGTGGTCCAATGGCTCCGAGACAGGAAGACACACCGCAGGAGACTGAGTGACAGGTTTCACAGATCCAGGGGGTGAGAGATCTGAGCTATTGCCTGCATTTGTAATCTTTACTCATGTATAAATAATAACAACTACACTATTGACTTCATATGCTATGTCATACCCTCTGCTACCCCCTACACACACACATACACACACATATACAAACACACACACGTATGCACACATATTCTGCAACTTTTCCCCTCAGTTAAAGCTATTCTTTTATTTTCACATTAAAAAAATAAAAAATCATCCCTTTGATTCCAGTGCCAACTCAATGTTCTTTGATGAAAACACTTAAACAGAAAACCTGGCAACAGCTTTGGATACAGTGGGGTGTATTGTGTGCCTAGTGCAGAAATGTATATGCACTTTCCATGGAAAACTTAACAGAAAGTGAGGTTCAAAAGGCACAGTTCTCATTATGCTGCTCTTTTTCAAGCTTTTCCTTATTTTCTTTTTTCATAGAGCAGGTCTCAAACAAGGAATCATCAGTATCATGTGTGAATTGCCTTCCTAAAGGAACTAGCAACCTGAGTCATCAGGATAGATAACATACAAAATCTGCTGACTCTGGGAAGATTTGTGTCCTGACCCAGAACCTCAGCTGTCACATGTCCCCTGAACTTCAGCCTGGAACTTCTGGGTTCTCCTGTACCAAGTGGAGTGGATAACAATGAAGACCTAAGGTAAGTGCCACTAGCAGTCAGCCTCTGATTCCATGAACAATTCATAGTAACAGGGGGTGACTCTAGAAAGCACTTTGGTGCTGCTGCTTGTTAGTCCTGCCTGCAGGTTTTTGCAGTGAAATCTTTTATTTTGTTGTTGAGGAGAGTGATAATGTGATAAAAAGGGAATCTTGAGACGTTAAAATTTATATTTCAATATTCTGAGTGTAAACATAAATACCAAGATTTTTCTTTGAGGTGTATGAATATCAATGCATATATAGTCATATCTGTGATATGTATTTGGGTAAATAATTTGTTCTGTATGAATACCTACCATGGATGGAGATATGTGTAATTTCAGGTGGTGAAAGGGAAAGAAGGAAATCCAATGTTATGGAAAAGAATAATACTCAACCACCAGCATAACGAGATGAAGTATGATGGGTCTTGGTAAATAAGGGTATAGGGCAAAGCTGTCAAGTAGATATAGATATATCGATATATCGATATATCGATATATCGATATATCGATATAACGATATATAGATATATAGATATATAGATATATAGATATATAGATATATAGATATATAGATATACATTTATACATATATATATGCATAAAGCATGAAAAAAAACATGTTGGTCTAGTATTGTAACTTAAGGAAATTTGACTTAGCTCATAAAAACCCTTAAGAACACCTAATTAAGTGTCTTTACAGTGATAGTTATATTTAGACAGATTGGTCTGGGGAAAACATAGAGGTTGGGACACTGTACAAATACAAGATAATACCCTGAGATCAGAAACATATGTTTTCCCTGTGTGAAAGGGTATACAAACAATTATCCACTTATCAACAAATATCTCCTATGGCTCCTGTCTCCCAGAACCATACACAACCTTGCCATTCTACCACCAGAGAAGCAAAGAACCTGTCAAACATGTTGAGCCAACTTTCAGCCAAGGGACACCTCCACGGGGCTAACAACATTGAGGAGCAAGGTAGAAATCAAACAGAGCTTGTCTGGAGTGATGGGACTGCAAAACCAAATTCCTTTTCTGAAAACCTTGGTCACTGCCTGTGCATTACCTGCTAGACTAAGTTGCTAATTTAAATAGTGAAGCCTCAAGAGGCCCGTGCAATTGGGGCAGCCAATCTATATCAAAAGAGGTGAGGAAACCTATTGCTTGGTTGATTGAATCTGACTGAGGTTCAATTTTCTGTACTGATAACCTCCTTTTTAATTCTTTTGTTCCTCTTCTTTCCAAATTATCTACACCCTCGGGTACTCTGAAAAAAATGAGATCTTACCCGGTAATATTCATGCTTTTGTTGGCCTGTCTTCAACCCTGACAGGGTGTGAGAAGCACCAATAACACCAGTGGTGTACTCAACTGCCTGTGTCAGGACTGAACCTGTCCTACTAATTCCAGAATATTGAATTCCTTTTGTATCTTTGCTCAGGAAGGGCTTGGTAACCAAGATTGCACTTGGTGAAATAAATTGCAATTATTAAACATATTAAAAATATGCGTATGTCTTCTTCAAATTGTACAGCAACATGCACTGCAAAACAGACTATCCAGAAAAGAAATGCATTATTCTTCTAAAAATTAATTCTAAGATCCTTAGTTTAGTACTCCTTAGTTTAGTACTATGACACAGGCAGACAATATGTTACCATTTTTTTGACTTTCAAGTGTCTTGAGTATTGCCAGAAACTACATTCAGTTTCTACCATCAAGGCCACCTGGAGGTAAGTCCTCCTAATCAGATTTCATGGGTCAATGCAATGCCCCGAGAGGAGGAAATTCTGAGTGCAGCTCTCTCACTCTTCAAGCAGGAACCAAATCACTGTGGGGCATTGTCTTAACAGTATTGACATTTCCGACTTTTAAAAAGGAACCAGCTCACAGTCACCCCTGGATGTCTCTGGTGTCAATATAGAACCCAGGGGAACTGTGAGGTCTAACAGCCTTTCGCAGATTCTTTCCCTGTTCCCCTGCCTACACACTGTATAGCAGGATTAACTCTATCCCAGCCAAAACCAGTGCAGGCAGTAAGGTCACAAAGGAAAAGTCCCCTTCCCTGCACACACCAGTATCAGCCATTCAGGGATATCCTTCATGTCAACCTTCTTGCCATTTTCTCCTAGGCTCCCTTGTTCATTTGTATCCCTTAGCTTGCCTTTACTTGCATGTTTTTTCTCTTTGCTTCTAGACCCTGGAGCCCACCACCAAGTCATATTGCCCTTACATTCTTGTCAAACCCATGCATATCTAGGAGAAGATCTGGAAGAAAAATGGCTCTGGAAACAGCAGAGAATGTCTCAGTAACTTCAGCAGCAAAACCCCTTATGTCCATACTCTACCTCTAATTTAATATTGAGATCTCTGTTGAAAATTGTATCCTTTACAAATGCTAGCAAGTGATTACACATGCATAAGAACCTACAAGGATAATCATGCAGGTGCTTTTTTTGGAAGAATGATGAGAGTCATACTTTCAGCAACAGTGCTATATTAACTTGCAAATTATTTGGAATAGAACCTGTGTATCCCTATGTTGATCTAAAAAGGCCCTTACAAACATTGGACAATATGGGATCATAAACAGTAACAATCTTCCAAGATTAAGTCTTTCACAGTTAAGGTTCAAAGGCTCTTCCACTGTGAAAATGTTGTTGAATCATCAACCATTTGCTGAACTTCCTGACAAAGCCTCTGCCTAGGGGATAAAAATCAGGTGAGGAAGAGCCTGTAGTTAACCACACAAGCCTTTTTAAAGTTGCTGTGTGATAATAATTAATATGCATTTAGCTCTTCAGTAGGTTTTGCTGCAGTCCTGGCTTTCTACCATATGTGAGGCTCTTTTGGTCTTGTCACAACTCCTTTGTTTTCCAGAGGGTTTTCCTATATAATCACTTCTTTTCAAGGAGGATTATTTTATAGGTTCCTTTTGCCACAATGTCAATATTTCTAATTTGAAGTACTCGTATCTTGTAAATGCCAAGCAAAATGCTATGACTATTACATGTATATAAGGCTAATTTTTTTAACATTTGTTTAAAAATCTCTGCTCCTCCATTGCATGCTTTGGCTCTACACATGAAAATGTGCACAGTCACATTCAAACACATATTTGTGTACATGATATGTACCACCAAAGACAAACAAATGACATTAATTTGTCCAGTCTTTCACCTGTCATCAGTTTAATGGCTAAGTCTATTTTCATGGTAGCACTGAAAGAATAGGGCTCAGTATTTGAAACCCACTGTGGGAGCCTGACACTGGCAATGCAGGGATAGTCACACTGTGATGTCAGTGCAGAGCATATCAAGCACAGGGTCACTGCTATCACTGGTATCTCCTTGGACAAATTTTCTTATACAGTTTCACTTTCCCCTTCTGTCCTTCAGATAGAGAGCAGTCATGGAGAAATAATGTATTTCTACAAACCCCATAATACTAAAAATCAGACAGGGTTGTAAGAATATTTATTTGATGCAAAAGATGCAGTAAATGTTGAATGAAGGTGTTCAGAGTGACTGACACATATAGAAAGTGATTGATTATTTGCATATCACTGTGATTCACCACATTTTTTCCTGGGATAAATAATATTTTCTGATCTGAACTACTCACAGATAGAAAAGACAGAAGACATCTAAACTTCAATATTTAATTCCGCTCTGGAGCTTAGGCTACAAAAAGATGTATGCTGGACAGTTCACATACCACTGCCTGGAAATGCCTTCTATACTCCAGCAAATCTGTTTTGCTTGAATAGCTCACCTTCCCCAATCTTATGTAAACCCAAAAGTAAATTAAAAAAAAAAAAAAGAAGAAGCTTTTTTTTTTTTAACATGCTTGTCTTATAGTCAGATTACTAGGAGGCATCAGAAAGGCTAGGAGGATGCTCAAAGATTCTTCGTGGACTAATGCAACTTAACTTTTATACTTAATGAGTGCATGTCCACAGACTTGTTTAGTTACCCAAGCAGTACCTAACTGATTGGGAGCTCGTCCAAAGGAAGTAATGGAGAGAAAGATATTTTAAGAGATTTATGTATTCAACAAATAGGAAACCCCAAAAACATTGGGTTGGCATTCCTTAGTTTCCTGAAAGACCAAGAACATTGCTGAATCTGTAGACTTACTGTGGCTGTAGTTTTTCTGTTTTTTACCTTTGATGACCTATACATAAAGAGCTACTTCTTGTCTGGCGCGAAATGTAATGACAAGGAATAAGCTGTCCTCTAATTGCAAGACTGATTTTCCCGCAATTTCAGGGCAAGCCTATTGTCAGTGTTCAGTTGCAAGTAAAAATTTGCTCTGCAAACTTATTAATGGAAAATGAAGTATAACTAGCTTATACAACAAAAATATTTTGGAATTTCAAAGGAAAATGAACTATATTTTACTTAAATGAATGAACCACAGAATAATATTAATGAAAGATGAGCTACAACTGGGTATGTCTGCAGCTACTAAAAAGGCATCATATCTAATATTGATGCTTGTCAATGACAGAACTTGTCTTGCTCTCTGCTAATACCTGAGATCAAATAGAAAGTAATTCACCCTGCTTTTCTGATTTTGAATTTATTGAAAAAATATCAATCTACCTATGGAACTATATAACATATTAAGCTAGTCATTTTAAGAGTGGAGTAACTCATCTGAAGTCAATGGAGTCAAACTGGTGTAAATGAAATGGGGATAAACTCATGCACAAAGAGTTAAAGTCAGTGGTAAGTACCAGGATATACCCTTGAAGGGTGAAAATTTAGAGACTAATAATTTCACTCCATAATATGAAATAGTGTTTCATAATGCTCTTAATTCTCTCCTGGCATTCCATTCATCAGTGCACAGCTATAAAGCCAGGCACTTAGTTGGGATCATGTAAGTAAATATAGTAATTTCATACTTGCTTTTGATATTGGAACCACTAATAGATGCTATGCTCAAAAAGCATAAACAAACCACAAGACCTGCTAATAAAGGTAAGAGCCATATGTACAAAATAAATGGAGTCTTTCTCACCTTTGGCTTGAGAAAACAAAAAAGAAAGGGATTTCAGCAGTATTGTCTTTAATCCAATTTACTTTGGATTTAATCTCCAAAACAAGTCTGGCCTGCTAATTCCCAATTATAATGGCACATGTAATCAGAGTCCTCATTAACAAAGACTGACTATATTGTCTATTAGCAATGGAAATCTGAAATGCAAATTCAGCAAATCAAAACGTTAAATGAGCTCTACCCAAGATGCTTAGAGCTCCTGCCAGGGCAGCGCATGCTGGCCGACACCTGCCCTGAATTCTCCCTCCAGCTGAATGTTTCATTCTGTTCCAGTCTTTTCCTCCTAATTGACCTGCTTATGATCTCTGCTACAATTAACATATGCTTATTAGTAATGGCTGGTTAAAGATTTCAAACTGCCGCAGTTTACAAAGTCTAATAGAGATGGCACACCACAGGAAAGATAAGACCACTGTTTTCCTCATCAGCAGTGTCATAGTGGTTTGGTTTCATGTGATTCAAATGAGATAATTTTTCACATCATCTGATGTCTGCAAACCCATTCTAATTGAAACTGGAAATCTGCACACAAAGTGGCTTAAGGCTCCTGGCGCACTAAATGAAAATCAGTTAGGGAATAGGAATTTTTTTCCCTGTAACCACATGCTTAGCAGAGATGGGGAAAAGATTGTTTTAGAAAGAGGGGGACAAGGAAACAAAGAGGGAGAGGGAGTAAAAAGCTAGTTTGATAACAAAAAAGAAAATTCCCTACCCCACTGTATGCTTGGTCAAATTCCTTAGTCCATTTCATAGCTGTAAATAAAGGTTTATAGACAATGAATCATCAGTTTAGAGATAATGAACTGAAGGATTTTTCTTAATACATTGAAGAAGAAAAGAATAATTCTGTCATTACCAGAGTATTGATTGCTATTATTTTTGTTCATGCTCCTTATCCAAGAAAACATTCTTAATTAAAACAAACAAACAAACCAAATCAACCAAACAACAAAACACACACACACAAAAAGAAAAAAAATGACTTAAATATGCAAAAGTGGGCTCTTATTGGATGACTACTATAATACTTCACTAATATTAAGGTAATGTCATATTGCCTACACTTTCTTATATGAAAAAGATCATATTAATGCTGATTTGGCAGGTCAGTCTACTTTCATTAAATTTTCCTCTCTCTTCAGTGTTTTTCCATTTTACTATCTCCAGTCTGCAGGAGCCAATGGGCAACAAATATATCTCTTCCCCCTGGTTTCATTCCAGCTTCATTAGCAATGCACTAATACTGCAATTATGTCTAATTCTCTCTCCTAACTGCATTATTATTATTTATCTAAGATTTCTTGCTGACCGTATTTATTCCTATTAATTTTGTACCTTGATTTCTCTTGATAATAATGCATTCTTAAGGAGATGATTTGGTATTTCACAGTCCTTCCTTTTGTATTCTTATCTTTGATTATATAAGCCACTTATCCCTTTGAAGTCTCATACTGACAAAATCCCAGAGGGCTGGAAAGAGGGTAAGAAAATATTTGGGGCTTGTGTTTTGCTCTTATAACCACAGTCACTTCTACTTCTTACAGACAAATGCAGTTAATATTTTTTTGTGGAGACTTTTATCCTGGTACCAAAAAAATTCAATGGCTATTTAATCTTATTTTCCTGAAAGATATTTCATAAAAACTCATGTTTTGTGCTTCATTAAAAAAACGTACTCAACAACACTTTCTTGAACCCAGGATACAGGATTGTGTAGTTGGCATGATCTACACATGCTTTGCAAGGGCACCACAGACACTCACTGCTCTGGAAAAAGCCACAGTTTGGTCAGGCAAATACAATAGACAGAAAATATTAGGTTCCAGCAAAGGTGAAGAGAACACCAGAGAGAAAATTCATGCTCAGCTGCACAGTTGACTTGTGGGCTTTATGAAAGGATCTAAAGGAACTGGAATATCATTCAGTTATTAGGAAAAAATATTATTGCAATCTATAGGAAAATGTACACATTAGAAGCAAAAAGAAATAAACAAAGATATCTCCTTAAGGCTGGCACTAAAATTCTTAAACTTTCTCTTTTGTGGATTTCTTTTTTTTTTGAGTGATGGCCCCATTGACTTTCATATTTATTCTGAAGCTAGTGAAAAGCAGCCTGAGATGTTTTCCTGTAATTGAAATGAACTAGATTGCAGTAAAAGAAAAAAATTATGTACTCCTTGAAAAGAAAATGCTCCCGCGCCTCTCGACTTCATGGCCATTATTATCAGCCTTGCACTCTTTCAACAAGACTAAAACTTCTAGGACAAAATAAAGAGTTAGTATATTCAGCTGCAGAGCTCCAAAATCTTTTCCTGCCCTTGCTGTGTATGGTTATTAACTTTATAGGATGTAGACTTGATCCTGTTTATATTAGAACTACCTTTTCCCTTTCCTTTCCATTTTCCCTGCAGCTAGAAGCATAATTAATGCAAGAGTGGGATTTAATTTACTCAAAATTAGCTAAGTAAAAGTCATGGCTCTCACTTCAAGTGCTCTCCAAGGCTCGCTTTCTAATCAGCAGAGGGAGAAGCACAACCAGAGTGCAGTTCAACCCATCCCAGGATGGGTATGGAAGGTAGGGAATTGGGTTGGTGTTTTCTATTTCTACTGATTGTAAAGGAAGGCTCAATTGTAACTTTCAACTGTTAATTTTAAGTAACTCCTGAAAGAATGGGTTATGATATCCCTCAGGAACATAACTTCACAGTGTGTGAAAAGGGATGTAAGAGGAATAAGAATCCAGCATTTTGAATACAGTATTTGGTACAAGGAATTTCCCACTGCTGTTTCCCCTGCCATCCAGCCTGGTACCACATTTCCAAAGGGATTTGTTTAAACAGTTTCCTACATTTTCTACTATCTGAAGTGAATGCTGTTCTAACTATTTTACAGCAAGGCTATGACACATGTTTAAAATTAGCAATATCCTTTGATTTGATTTGATTTGATTTAGCAACACTTCCAAATGCTCAGCAGCACAGTGCTATTGGCCACACTACTAATTTTTCAGAACAAGAAACTGGAAGAGGCAATTTTACAAACTTATAGATCAGCATTC
Source organism: Zonotrichia leucophrys gambelii (assembly GCF_028769735.1). Classification (NCBI taxonomy): domain Eukaryota; kingdom Metazoa; phylum Chordata; class Aves; order Passeriformes; family Passerellidae; genus Zonotrichia; species Zonotrichia leucophrys. Next base: position 49,222,571 of record NC_088169.1, read on the forward strand.
TGAATTGAGTCCTTGCCTGTGTTGTTTGGGCACAAAGAAAAAATTAAGAGGGAAAAGTGAGTGCTCAGTCTTTTCAGTACTTAGGATCAAATGAAGTACAGAATAAGATCTTATGATTGTTCATAAGTTCACAGCAAAAATAACTTTTGATTCCTATCTGTTCATTGCATTTGACACTGAGCTTTGTTAAAAGTACTTAGATGCCCCTGTAGCTTGGGATACTTGCTTCAATAAAAATATTATTAAAACCCCAGAAAAACTTTTCACACCATAAAGCAGCATAAAGACTGTTATTTTCATTTAATATTCATGCAGGCATATGCTTTGAAGGATAATTTCTTAAGTTTAGTTTAAGTGAAATAAAATCAAATGCAGATTATCAGATGAACATGAATTAAAACAGCAGGTTTCACCTTTTTTACTGTCAAAACCTTTGAAATATGAAAACAATATCACACAGATGTTGGTATATTTCCATTGATTTAAAAAAAAATAGTTGCGTAGATGAACTCTGGCCCTTGGTCATAGTTTCTGCAATTGAATAGAGATTTAGGCATTTGACTGAAAGCAGAGTTCAGTTCCATCCTTTTTCTTCCCAAGTAATCCAAAATATGGTGTCATCAAATTTATTTTTTAAATCTTTTTAGCTATCTGCCCAACAAAAAATTTAAAGAATAAATGTCAATACTAAAATATAATTTTTCACTCCCACACATGCCATTATATGTGGTGTTTCATGGTAACACATATGGTTCTTCCTGCAAAGAACACCAAACCTTTTTTCATTCTCTGCATAGTGGCAAATGCTCTTCAATGAAATCATTCGGCTAGACCCGTGTAAACTTGGCTTATCATTCAAACTTTGCTACAGACCTTCACAGCAATCAGGGATAACTCAATTGATAGGGTCTAACCTGAAGAATTGTAAAGAAACAAAATCATGGGTGAAGTTGATGTAAAGGGAAAATACCTGCTACCTCAGAAATGCAGATGCTTAATTACTGTGAACTCCACTTGACCACTTTTTTTTTTCTTTTTTCCTTTTTTTTTTTAAAGAACAGAATACTTCCCAGTTTTGCAGTTTTTTGGAAAATGTGTTTCTTCTTATCATGAAGCGCTTGGATACAGTGGTAATGGAAGCCCAATGGACACAAATGTGCTACTGTTCTGCAGCTGCTAATGAAGTTAGCTCTTGCACGTGGAGTTATCTGTCTCTAAAGGTGCAACAGTGGTAGCAGCTATCAGGGACAGCTGAATCTGTATGGGCACTCTGGGATTTTCTCTTGTGGTTCACAGGACAAATAGTGACAACTTCTTCTCGTGTGTTCCTTCTTTCCTGATTGTGTGGGAGGTTATATGCCCGATTAAATTGCTACATTCCAAGGAAATTCACCTAATCTGTTTGCAGTAAAATTATTCCAGACTGTAAGTAAAAGTTAACATTCATTTCAATCCTTGAAAAACATAGGCATTTAACTCCAGATGGAGCTTAACCTGCAATGCAGTCATGTTCTAACAAGTAAACCTAACTGTGCTTTTTTAAATAAAGTTCCTCTTTGGTAGGAAGTATATTTGTGTTGTTATATACCTTACTGTTACAAAGAGCAAACTTGCTGGACATTAATGGTTAAAATTTCTTTTCAGCATGTAGAATTTCATAGATAGATTGTCATAGTTTAACTGGGACCCTACCATATGTCAAGTCAGTGCTGTGCTGCATATATGCACGAGGTTTAGAAGGTGAAAGTAATGATTGTGCTGGATATTGGATACTGAATTTTCTTATGTTCATTGATATATTTATATGTACTTTAAATGTCTAAAACAGGGGGAAAAAGAGGAAACTTTCATATTTTTTCTTTTTTCATTTTCATTTTTGCAGATGCTGTGTTACAGAATGGGGAAGAAAACAGGAGCAAGTGGATGAAAGGTATCATCATCTTTTTTTCCTACCATGTAACCTAAAACTGTTCCAATGAAAATTTTTTACGACTATTTTTTAAAGGAAAAAGAAGGAACTCACTCCTGGGATTTGACTCTATGCCAAGCTCGTGCCTTGAAATAGAATTTTAAAAATAGAAAATCTTGTATATATTGTAGAATAAATGGTGCTGCTTTAATAAGAGCACTTGGAATGCAAATGAACCCTGGAACCAGTGTGTGAAAATATACCCAAAATGAAAGAGAAAAGAAGAAAGCAACATAGAAGATGATTTATTTACTACCCCTCAGTTCCTAATTATAATTATTTTTGCACGGTGATGTCTTCCCCAGCCTTTTTGTTTCACACTATCATCACTAAAGTGATGAAAGGGCTGTTAAATAAATATGTGATATTGTCTGTATTTTCAAGATTAGAGATGTTAATCATGGAGTCTTGGTAAATTCCATTTTGCCCTTCCAAAAGTTCTTTGCTTCAAAGAATTAAGTGCTTTTATTAACACAACCAAAAATTATTATCCCTCAGTCTCTCAGAGGACTTGCTTCTACAAAACCTACCAAGGCACTGGAATCTGATCTTAGCACTTTCAGGACTGAAATGTTTCCATTGCAGCAGCACCTTGCCATGCTAGGAATAGCCAGGGACCAGAGCTCTCTTGTTCCAGGCACTGTGCACACTCGTCAGAGGAGCAGCCTGTGCCTCAGTGTAGTGAGAGCCCATGTGCCATGTTCAGAGAGGAATTCATCTTTCCATAACATAAGCATCAAAAATGGATATCATGAAGTACCCTCCAGAGGTGTTTGTTTCCTTTTGAGGATTGTAATAGAAGCCTGGGGTGGTGATCTCACACAGATGGTCCTACATGTAAAGATATGTAGTTTAGGGCAGATAAATGCAGTCAAAGGGCACATTCTTCTGGCACTGTGCAAACACAGATCAGAAAGACAGTCTTGTGCTCTGAACTGAGTGCCCATCCTCTGGTGATGGTGGACTCTTTTCCCTTAACCATTTCAATACTTGAAACATTCTGGGTTTGTCTTGTCAAAGTTCCAGATCTTCTGAAGTAATATCCAAAGTACTTTCTCTACTGCGGAATAACAGTACCTAAAATATAATGGCAATAATTTCCCTAAGTGGCTTCACTCCTTTTTCTCCATGCCAAAAGTGAGACTGCTGACCCATTGCCTTGCTTGAATATTTTCCTCATTACACCCATTATTAAATGAAAATCAAATACCACTCCCACCTCTGTCTATTTTCTTATATAATAGAATGTAGTCCCTCTTTTCTGTACTGCTTTGCTAAATTTACGACTATTATGTAACAATAGTGAACACAGAAGAGAGCAAAATAGAATTTTTAGGAAGGGTAAAGGATTGTAAATACCTTGAAATACATCTTAGTTTGTCATTACAATAATATTAATTCTACTTTAAGTTCTGAGAACATTAAAGGCAATATATGAGTATTGATTATGTGTATATGAGTATGAATGTGGATGAGAATTACATCTGCAAAGTCTTCAGTTTTTGGTGGACCTCATGTAAATTATCATGCACACTGATCACAGCCTTTCCCCAAACCATAACCAAATATACTAGCAACCTGAATATCTCAGCATCTGAAGACAATTACAATAATTATTTTCAGTATATTTTGGGACCTCCCTATGCACTTTTAACACTATGCACACCCACATATAAATAAAGAGCAGATTAGCAGTCTGTAAGGAAGTCTTAGATCTTCTGAATCTATTATAAAGCATCATTATTTTTTCTAAATACAAAACATGTATGAACAAGAAGAAAAGTTATGATTGATTATGAAAAGTCAATTTTCACAGTGATTTTGAGACAAGATTTCATTCTGTCAGCAAAGTCCTTGGTATAAAGGTTTTACCATATCTTGTAGGATTACCTTTGTGTTGCTAAATCAGTGTAGCTTATTTAATTAGTGCCAGAATTGCCAGCAGCTAGGTCAGCTAAGAAGACATATTCCCCTGGCATCTGAGCACTGAAATACCTTATATATTGCTGCAGAGAGTTAAACAGAACTGCTAAGGGGAAACAGTTTTCATAGTGTGAATTTTTGGAAATGTAAATTTTTTTCCCTTTTCATTGTCAGGACAATTCTGATTTTCTGAAACTGGTTTCATGTGGTGTTTTATGGGGGATTTTTTGGGAAATAGGGAACCTGATGCTTTTTTTATGCAGCTGTTGGATAAGAGGAAGACCTATATTCAAGTCTGTTATACAAATAAGGAAGAGCAAAAATACAAATCTATATCCCATAGAAATATTTTTTTCAGTGGGTTTTTTTGGTGGAGATCACTGGGCAATAGACAGAGTCTAAATGTACAGCAAGTTAGACAGTGAAGTAAAACACCTGACCTCCAAACTCTTTTCTTTTTCTATATCCCAGAAAAATACCACAGCAAGAATTACCACTGGAATTCTGTAAACAGAATTACTGAAGTCCTCTCCACAGTCAGGGGGTGCACTGGTTATGGGGTCACTTGCAGCCAATGCTTGGCACTTCCAGAGCATCCCTCCTTAGGTGGTTGGGGAAAGAGTGACAGTCTGGAAGCACCTATCTTTTACCCTTGATTAATGGGGTGAATTTCACCCATGGGAGGTAAACTTTCAGGTTCTCTGCTTGCACCTGTGTAGCACATTTTATGTACTGCATAAAGTACTGCAGAAAGCCACAGAAACACTTTTTAAGAAATATAAGTGTTGGTTGGGATTCACCAGTAGATATGACAGTAGAGAAAGTAGGTAGGTAAACTGGCCAGTAGTTCATCAGCCATATTGCATTGCCCTTTTTTTCAGGAGGACAGCTGAAAATCTCCTAACTCTTGTGTGAAGACATGCAATTTGTAGGTAGTGATTTTTTTTTTCTGTTCATATTTGCTCTGATTTTAAGAGCTCAACCTAAGGGAGGTAGTCAGCTCTAAAACACATTTAGTTAAAAAACAAAATAAAGCCCACAAATTTGGATATCCTTTATAAGTGTAGTGAGGCTCTGGAACAAGTTGCCCAGAGAAACTGTGGATGCCCCATTACTGAGAATGTTCAGGATGGATGGGACCTTGAGCAGGTGTCCCTGCCCATGGCAGAAGCCTTGGAACCAGATGATCTTTAAAAATCAGCAATAGAATTTGACTGCTGTCTTTTTATAACGGTGAATGCTAATCATTTTTTATGTTATTACATTTGTCTCTAATGAACATGGAATTGTCAGAGTACACAAAATGTACTTAAATACAGCTCACTCTAATTTTTAACAGAAGGAAAACAAAAATACAGAACAATGCAATACTTTTCCAGGAGGACATATGTCAGATTAATGACAGAAAATTCCAGTCTAGTAACTGGGTGTTGTTTTATTTTTTCCATTTTATCAGTGTTCATTGCTATTCTGATACCAAGGAAAACTCTGGAAAACACATCCTGAGAGCTTTTCCCTAGGTGTTTCAGAGTCTTAGTCCCCTGTTAAGTCTTGAGTAAGCATCTCTATCATCAGTACAAACTTTATTTTAAGGGGAAATTAATGTTTGCTGTTTTCAAAGGTTTTTTGTGTTTGCATGTGGTTTTGTTTTTCCTTTTGCCTAATTTCTTTCTGTGGATTGTCAAAGGGACAGTTATTACTCTAGGGAAGATCCCTTTTTTTCACCCTTAGCCCAATCTTTTTTTCTTTCTTATCTCTGCAGCGCTCACAATGCCTTTTTAGTATTTGCTCACAGAGTTCTGTCCTCCTAGTGGGACATGGTGTGTAGTTTAAATATGTTTCTCTCCTGATATTCTAAATGACATCCAATTGACCTCATAAATGTCTTATGAGACCAAACAAACTCTATGCTCGAACAAAAACTGTCAACCAATTCTACTTTGCTTGTCCTCGGGCTGCTCTGGCATGGTGCCATAAAGCATCAGTATTGATATTTTGTGGCATTCAAATTGTAAAGTACCTAGGCTAAGCAATAGGAGCAGAGGTATTAATACAATCTGGCCATGTCACTGTTAATTACCCCAATATAAACTAAATTTATAGCACATGGTATCTTTGGTATGAATTGGCAGCAGGCATCAAAACCTTTTCTTGACATTATCACATAAACCTAGGAGGCATGTAGCTAGCATTTTGTGTAAGGTGTTTTATAGAGAAGCATGAGAGCTTCAGAAAAACTTCTGCATAGTTTTATCACAGCCTTCATCAAGATTTGTTTATTGTCAATAGTGAATTTTACCACAGCAAAAAAAAAAAAAATTGCAATGTTTTATAATTTTAACTGAATAAACTCATAAATGTATTCAAAGTGTCAGGGAGCACAGCTATACCAAGCAGTATAAGTTAACACTCAGCTTAAAACTATGCCTCTAGTTTTCCAGAATGAAAGCAATTTCTTTCTAATATGGAAAACAGAACCTATCTTAAGGGGGCATTTTATGCTATACTTTTACATTAAAACTTATCAAGTGTCTAGGGAAATGTGTTCTTGAAATCCCGTCATGATCCGTGTGTCATTGAAGACAAAGATCCAATGTGCTATGGAAATTTCTTGATGCATATTATGAGCTGTTGTTTGCCATAGTGTCTGGATAATCCTGCTTCATTTATTGGAGGGCCATTTCAGCTGCACTGTCAACAGCCTGGGATGATCAGGTCACCTTTCCCTATAAAATTATGTAAAAGCTGTCAAATGGGCAGGATTATAGGAACATTAAAGGTGCTTTAAGATTTCATGCCTATAAATATTAGCAAAGAAGATTTAAAGGCAAATTTGTCAGTACATGCCCACGTTTCTACAACCTTGTTTTACAGCACTGCAATGTTATCACCTACATTTTATCATGTAACTGTGAAGTGTTTTGGTGGGGAGCAGCTGCATGCAGCCTTATCTATTTAATTCATGTAGCAGGAATTAGGCATTATTAAAAAAAAAGAAGAAAAAGAGGGGTAGCTGCCTCCCATTTCTCATCCTTTGGAAATGAGTTCTTAACATTTTTATTTCACAGCAAAACAATTCAAGTCAATCAACACAAATCTTTTGTATTCAGAGGGTCATCTTATAAAAAAACATTATATATTTAATAAAGAATTTTGATTATGGCACCAATTACAAATACCTTTGCATGAGAGTAATAACACAGCAAATAATTTTGACTAGTATTTACTTTTAAGTTGTGAACACTTTATTATGGTGTTTTGGAATGACTGCTCTTATTTATTGTACATTATGAATGCCATGGGCACTTTCAACATAAATAGATATTGGCAGACCCCTAGCATTTCTTCAGAACTCTCTGGTATCCTCGTTAGACAAGTGCAGCATTTTACTCATATTTTTGTGCTGGCAGATTTCTAGCCAATCTCTTAGTTAAACAGACTTAAAGATCTCTGAGGAGGAAGAAAACCATGTTCCCCCTACAATCTTTCAGGGAAAAAAATATCTCAGAGCCCAACCAAGGAGCAGAGTAAATTGTGAGCAATGCTATGTCAGTTGTAAATGTCTGCTCTGGGACTTCATCCAAACTGCACAGGCAGCAGCAGAAGGTTTCCCATTTCTGGGAGCTTTTCAAATGGGCTGCTGTTAAGCCAGCGCGTGTGTGTGTGTGTGTGTGTGTGTGTGCTCTGTCTGTCACAAATGTCCAGGTCAGAAGGCAGCCCTAGATGGAAACCTGAGTGTAAGCTGTAACTGGTGCATCAGTCAGCAGAGCATGCCTCCAATGAATTTGCTCACGCAGTGTGAGTTAGGAAGGCAAATGCTTGAAAAATCCTGAATGCAATTAGGCACAACATGGTTGTTCTCTCTAAGCTTCATTAGGCTTTGCTCTTAGTTTTCACATTCCCTGTTGGCTTGGACAAATGGCCAATCTCCAGTTAGCTTCAGTGGGAGCAGAAATGCAGTGGAGGAAGAGGGTTTATCTGAAAAAATGAGAGGAAATGGATATAGTGTCTGAGCTGACATCTTGCTGAGGAATAGGTGAAGGGAAGAGGAGGAGATGGTTTGCTCTATGCACCTGGGAGAAAGTAAATACAGCAACTACCTACAAGGAGGCAGAAGAGGAACTTACTAAATCCATCCAGATGCAAATGCTTCTTACATCAGCCTTCAGGGTCCCCTAGAAGACAAATTGTGGACCTGGCTAAAGCCCTCTGTGGATTTGCAGTGAGGGAATTGGTGGCTGCTGCACAATGGCAGTACGACTCAAAGAAAAATTAAATTGAAGCTTTCCTTAGAGGCTAGGCAAGAAGCAGCATGGCTGACACTTCAGCAGGACATTTTTTTTTTGGCTCAGGGTCAGAAGGTATCTGTTCAGGAAATTGGGTGCAGAATAGGCAGCAGGCCTTGAGCAGGTCAAGAAAAATCTTTCCACATGCACAGACAAAAGGAAGCTAAATTATCAATATAACAAGACTCTTTGTTCCCTTTCCCTGTGTGGGTTGGAAAAGGCAGAAATGTTCCAGCCCTTACAATGTCCACTCTGGAACAGTACACAGCTTCTGAACAGTAGCCCTGTGGCAGCTGTGAAGATGATGGAAAGAGAAAAGGAGCAAAAGTCAGCTCAGGTAGAAAAATGTTACAGTTTCAACATCTAAGATTCTATTGTAGGGAGAAAGAGAGAGAGGGAAAAGAGACAGCTCAGAGACCTTTTCTTACATGGAATGTTTATGTGGCAAGATGCACATCCCCACAGGTGAATGCTTGTCTTTTTCTGGGAGGAGGGTTGAGCAAAAGTTGGTTTTTGCAAACAATATTATTGGATAAGGACAAAGAGGATTGCTGAGACCACAATAATTACATATCTACTGTTGGACAAACCAAGCTATGGTTGTACAAAGAAATGATAAAGATTCATGCAGCAGAGTTGAAGACAATACAACAGTTGAATTTTAGGGGCTTGCTGACAGCTGCCTATGGATTTACCTACCACATTTGAGAAATCCCACAGTGTTGAGTGAATCCTCCTAGAGTTCACAGATGTGGCACAAGAAGTCCTTTGCCTTTCTGGAGAAGCAGAATGTCACAGAAAATCTCAACATCTCAGATGGTAATAGACATCTATGATTAAAACATGAACTGAGCCGTGGGTAAATGCACATGGTCCAGGTAAGCTCTCAATGCTGAGCACTAAAACTGAAAAAAAGGAAAGTGCCACAACAGCTGTGGTTAAAGTCTCAAGTAGCCACCGGTAAACTGAGGCACTTGTAAGAATGTAGCAGAAGCCAAAAATTTTCCATAAATAGTTCATGCTACCCATGACCTGGTGTTCAAAGAGGTGCTGTTAATCCTCTCCCCATGAGATATTGAGTAAATGTGATCTGGGAATAACTCTTTTGTGGATGCCAATCTTTCTGTGAAGTACTTTAGCCTATTTATTTTTCCTGAAATGATAGATTTGAAAACATATAAAACCCAGCATGTACAGCATACCTGTCAGCAGGGAGACCTGTCAGTGAAAGAAGTATCCTTCCTTCAATACCATCTTTCACACATGTCCAGTTTAAAGACAGCAGGTATATCTCCTCATTGTTTTTAAAGTGGCAAGATTTCAGGCATTGACTAAGGCAGTTGGCGACTCAGCAAACTCCTTATTCCTTGCCAGAACTTATTTATTATTAAAGACAAATTAAATGATGGGAGGTGGGTCTTGAACGCTGGATAATCCTTTAACCAGTTCAATAGGATTGTCCAGAAAGGAGGTATGTATGCCAGAAATTATTTCCAGTGCACTTTGTAATAAAAGGAATTGGGAAAGGGAGAAAGGAGTTGAAAGGTAGTGCTGTGAATGAGAATATTTTTGTGAGTGGTGGGAGATGTGAGCTATCAGACCAAAAGGTCTGAATAGGTGAGTAAGACCTTGAAGGTCCATGAACTATGAAGAGGCTAGATGTGTGGGTTCAGGGATGGCATCGCCTCTTATGAACTCCTGCAAAGAAACAACAATTGTTGGGATACACAAGCCATCCAGGGGAGAGGGCTCCACCTCCTCACTTGTATTTCAGGTTGTCCTGAGAATGATTAGATGTCTGGGAACCTGGACAGGGCAGCCCAGATAATTGCTGGTGTTTTCTGGTGGCGGGTGACCAGTGCCTGTTTCTTCCCCAGGGCATCTCCTTCCTTGATAAAGCAGGGTTAGGAGCAAATCAAAGAGCAGCTGCTTGCTAAAGAGGCTGAAGAAGAGAGGCTCTTGCAGCAAATTGGCAGCACCCTGTTCGCAGCTCTTTACCTTCCTTGCAGGGAGGGCAGTGGGTCTCTGTTATGAGTGACAGCTCTCCCCAAATGTGTGGAAACAAGTGAAGAAGAAATGATGACCTGCACCGAGTATGTTATTGCTGAATGATTCCCAGGTGGGTTCAGTTAATAAAGTCACAGACAAATTAAACCACATCCCTCACATCTTGTCATTATTTCTGCATGTCTGGAACAATGAGGACCCTTTTATAGGTGCAAATACAGAAAATTGAGTTTAGTATGTAGAAAAGCTATAGGACTTTAACTGGCTATAGAAAGTATTCCCACAGCAGATCTAACTTAAAACATGTGTGAGTTTATTTTATTTAACAGAGAGTTTTCTTTTTTTTTTATTATAAGCATGGGTGCTAATGTAGTCTATAGATCATCTTCTCTGTTTTAATTCCAGTCAAATAATTCTAACATTCCATATTTTATCAAATATTTTAGGGATTCTGGTTTCTTCACTAGTTATTTTTTCCAGATGAAAAAAATTCTGCAACCTTGTGTCAGAGTTGCTGAATGCTTTGAGTCCTATCACACATGCTGAGACTGCTTTTCAAAATTACATTTCATATATATATCATCATTGCCACTATTTACTTAGCACATACTTTCTGTAGTCATACATATTCTATTAATAACATTAAATATAAACATTTGGTATCTTACACTAATGGAGATTGTTTTTGTTTGATTGCATATCTCAGTCCATTCTTCATCAGAGAATTCTTGATCCAGATTGCTTTTGCACTTGATCTTAGCTTTTATCTCCCCTGAATTTATTCATCCTAAAAGGATATCAAGTGCAGATTCTTTTCATGATCTTTATCCATAATTAAAAGCTAGCATTTGAAGGGAATGAACTCAGGGGTACAAAAATTCCTCAATTTATCTCCCACAGATAATGTCTTATTTGTAAATATCTATAAACGTGTTGTTTTGGTGTATGGCTTATATTTCACTAATCTCTCAAAGGGCCTAAATATTCTTTCATTACAAATATCCTTGAGAGTCATCATGTCAAAATCATTCCACAATTAATAGAGGTTGCCTCCAAGGGCCTCAGGGAGAAGAGGGCTGTTAATAAGTGGACAAATAGGAGATACTCTCTGGCCTGTTTTAAAGCGCTTCAGGACATTATGCACATGCTGGCAGGTTAGGCTTTGGTAAATTCCCAAAAATCTTTCCTGTTCACTCATGTGTTTCTATGGCACCAGAAAATTCTTCTCAATGAGATGAAGACTTGAGGTCCTGTACTATTTTCTTACGGCCACCAAAAAAAAGGAGGTAGAACCTTTGACTTATGTGCAGATGCATCTGTAAATGAGGCTTGTCAGCCTGAGGTGCAGTCCATAATTCTTGGACAGAAGCTTCTAAATCTTGTGTTTTTGTAAAAAGAAAACAATACCCATCATAAATATTTCAAGGCTAGGTAACAGAACATATTGTTCTGCTTAATTTTTGAAATTGCTAATGAGAATTACTGGATAGTGTAAAAGTTCTGCTCACTGTTTATTTCACCTGAATTTATACTGAGTGTAAATTCCACCTTTCCATCATCATTGCTCACGTTAGTGGGGAAGCATTTTGCCTGGCTAAATGTAAGCTTTCTGCTTTGCTTTGTTGTTCTTTTCAAGTTGGAGGATATTTGTTAAAGTTTAAACCTATTGGAACTCAGACAAAATGTCCCAACTCCTTCTTTTTATGGGAGGGTATCTGGAAATTAAATATAGTCATTCCTCAAAAGTAGTGCTTTTAAATAGTTTAAGAGAAATTTTTGTTAACCATTTGTGGACAAAAAAAAAATTGTACATCTGTGTGTTTTTGTAATCATGGCTAGAAGTAAGCTACTAATGTATATTTCTGTAAGATTGGAGCAGATTCTCTGGTTACTTTGTTGGACTTTACTGAGTAGTCATATAGAAGTTTCATACTGAATATCATAATCAGCCATAAAATGAGACTGTGGTTGTAACCTTAATTACAGAAAGGATAACCCCTCCAGAGGATGATAATCTGGTTTGAGAAGCAGAAAGGCAGTTACTTCCCTATGGGAGTCTGGGAGCGATCCTCTCCAAAGCTTGGTGACATAGTCCTGTAAGCCTGAGATGATTTCACTTTCAAATGTATTTAAAAATTCTACAGCAAATCCATCGGGGGCGTAGGCTTTCCCGCTTTCAACACAAATACTGTTTCCTTAATTTCATTCTCTGTCCTGGGAATCTGCAACTGTTCCTTCTGCTGTTGTGTCAGTTGTAGCTGCTGCTATTCCACCACTGATGAAAGAATTGGATTTAAATGTTTGTTCAGAGGTACGTAAGTTGGCATAAAAATTGTGAATAACTGTGATTCTCCAGGGTGAAGAGTTTGGCCTTAGTATTTCCAATTTACTGGGTTGGTTTGGATAATTTCATCTTTATTTATCAAATCAACTAACAATGATCATACTTAAGGAGTGGCTACTCAAAAGAAACATTTTTTTCCTCAGGCTTTTATAAAGAGATAGAAATACATCTAGAGCTAAATTTGTAGATCTTTCACAAGAATTTTTATACTCCTGTGCTTAAAATTTGTTGGAAGACAAACCTGTCTTGAGTGAGTAATTCTAAAATCTGATCTTATCCCAACTTTTTTTTTTTTTTTTACAGGATAAGTATTTTATTCTGAAAACAAAGTATCTGTCTAGCTCTGTGACCTATGGATCCAGCTCTCTCATCTACTCTTCTGGACCTGTTCCAATGAAAAGAAACTACTCACAGGAATTATTTACAAGTTTTAAAAGTTATCACCATACGAATAATAATTTACACAATTCCCATTGTCTTTATTCTTTTCTTTGGGAAACACTAAACTATTCCTGCAAATTTTCATCAAATGTCATCCTTATCCATAAAATCTGTCTGATATGAACAAAGGCAAAAACTTCAGTTAAAGTAGAACTAGAAAAAGTCAGAGAGAAACTTCCTGAGTTCAGAAAAGATGGCATTAGGCCCTCAGTGGCTCTCAGATTCAGGCTCTCAGTGGAGAAAGAGAAATACTTTTCATCCTACAAAATCTGTGCAAATTACCGGGGATGTACTAACAGTTGAAAATCTCTACTTATTTCAGTCAATTTTGGGTGCATAAGAGTCTAGCTTAGACTAGAAACAATGGACTTCAGACTGATAAAGTTATCACAGTCCCCTCCTGAAAATCTTTATGAGATTCTCTGTGAATGTTAATTCCTGCCAAGCTTCCCTCATTCCAACTCTTTTTATGTTTCATTTTTGTGAGGTTTTCAAGACAAGGGTTGGTCCATCTCAGTTCAGTGATAACTTCTTATTTCCCACTCTCAAGCAAGTCAAAATGTAGCTTGCATATATATGCTTTCAAACTCCTACGATTAAGTTGATTTAAACTTATTTATTGTTCTTTTCCAAGAGATATAGAAACCCCCAACATGCTGTCCAGTGAAGGTGCCGAGGGGAAAAGTGACTCCTTAATGGTCTGCTCCAACCACTAAGACTGTATTTCTGGAAAATAGCTCACAAGTGTAAGTTTCTGCTTTTGAGCTTTAGTTTTCAGTAAGAAAAGATGTTTTTATCCATTCTTGTTATCTTCTGTTTTTTTCCTGAGTGCACAATCATAAGTGCCCTTCATTTCTCCAGATTTATGCCATAAGACCTATTGAAAAAATTGTTGATCTAGTGTGTTAGGCATAAATCACCTTTTATCCCCTTCCTGCAAAGAAGCTGTTTTCTGTTTACTTACTTAATTGTTTCAGAAGCTACTTATGAACATGATTTAAAAGCTATGTCATTGCAAGATTTTCCCTATTTGTTTTGCTTTCCTGACAGTTTGCTTCAAATGACGATTTGTTGTCTTGAACGTTACTACCAGCACCAATTGCATTGGTAACTCTGGCTTTCTGATCATGACTGGAGGAAAAAATATTGGTCATTATCCACTTCTTATTTCTCATGTTGATTGTTTTAAAGGCTTAATTGTGCACATGCATAGTGTGGTATTTTCCTGCTATGCTTGTAGAAATCTTCTATTTACTCATTTTGGAAGAAAGAACTGACCTCCTCTTCCTCCTCTACCAACAGGATGGTGAGTCTTCGCTTCTTTGCTGGTTTTGCTTTAAGCACTTTGATTATATTTGGCTTGTCTCTTCCCTAGCACAAGGAAACTCCAACCCTGTGGATGTTTTCACTCTGTCTCCCAGTCCTGCTGCCAAATCCGCTGCTGCTTCTGCTGATCTTTAACTGTTTTGAACAGAACATCTCCTGCAGCACATTGATTAAGTACAGGAAGCATTAGTGACCAGCAGCTCAGGGCATTGGGTTGTTATTGACTCTGACAGACCAATTTGTTTCTCCAATGTTCATTATTCTACAAAAGGGGCACATCAGACAAGGCAATTGAAATGTACAATATTGCCACCTGTCTCTTTTCTGCCTTGATTATGTACAGACTAGACTTCAGTTCCAAAGTACACTAAGACCTCAGAGACATGAATTGTAAAAATTTAGATAATTAGAATTCCAGACTGGCCCAACTTGGAGCAAAGATAATTAATGCTAGAAGTTCCAAATGCGCACACATACGACAAGTAAATAGTAAATAAATTTAAAATTAGGCAAAAGTTTCTATAATTCTTGGAATTATTAGTGTGTGGTCACAGTGACACTTTGTGTTCATTGCTGGGGAATGCACTCTGCTGAAACGCTGCAGAGTGCTGGAGTTAACATCTATTATCTGATACATTCATTAACAGTGAGTGACCTAATGCCTGCGGCGAGAAGACTGCAAGTAAATTTTGGGAAGGTCGGGAGCTATTTATGGAGCAGCAGCTACCGGATGGGGAAAGAAAGCCAAGAAGAGAATGACGCAGTTTGAAACATGTACTCACACTAAAACTAAAATATATATACAGACACAGTGAACTGCTACTTCATTTTTAATGCATGTACTAACATGTTTGTTCTTTGCCATGAAATGGCACGTGACTTTTCCCCACATTCACCTTCTGTCCTTGCCTGTCAGCAGACATTTGTTCTGCCTGTCTCCATTCATAAAACATAGGGACCTATGAACAAGACATTCCTGGGAGCAACAAAGATATTGAAATTCCTTAGGAACCTCTCTTGGATGCAGTCAAGAGTCAAAACATAATGCCATTGACAGATTCTGGTGCTAATTCCCAAAATGATCTATCCATTTCCTTTTAACTATCTATGTAACAGCAGAGAACCTACCACTGTACCAGAAACTATCTGTGATTTCATTTAAAACTGGAAAATTCTCCAGAGACGTTTTACTGACTTGCTTTCCCTTCCCTAAAACTGCACACAACAATGATAATTTTTTTTCTTGTACCATGCTTATATAATTATTCTTTCCCACCAGAAATAATGTTTGCTTCCTGCCAGTGGCTCTGATTCTCAGCTGCCCTGTGCCTCACAACAGCAAGAAGAGATAGATCTGTCTGCTTAGACTTTCTGCACTGCTCTGGCAGTGTGAAGCAGCTGTAAACCTGATGGGGAGCCAACCCCAACAAGCCCAGTCAATTCAAGTTCACAGATGTTTTACATCACCCAAACAGTGCAGTGCATCCAAGGCAGACCAGTGAATCAGGTCCCCCAGATGGGTCTTGGTTTTAAAACTGAAAGTTGCAAAATAAATATATTATTTGGAGTGGGTATTCAATAGCATTCAGTTGATTTCCATAAGCTCTTGCAAGAAACTCCAGGCTCTGACAGCAGATTTGGTTTTCTTCCCGATCATTTAAACCCAGATGCTGCTTTTGATGAATGTGTCACATACATATGGTGAGTCAGGAGCCACACATTTCCCTACTTTATAAAACTAAGACAAAAATATACATACTTTTGGTCTTTTGAAAAAAAGGGACAGTAATTTACAGAGTGTCCTTGAGTGCATTCAAGACATGTAGGGCAGCACACTCACCAATCTGAAGGTTATGGCTAAACTTGGCTGGGATACCCTGGCTACTACTATGATGGGATTTTCTAACTGCACTCCTAGATGCCTTGAATTGGACCAGTTCTACAAAGTGAATTCTTCTCCAAAAATATCAAAGATACAGTCACAGCCTCCCTAAAGTATGGAGGAGATTTTCCACGGATGTGGAGCTGGACTATCCTGACAGTGAATGTCCATTCACCAGACCTTTCTTTCCTGAAGGTGCAGTGGACTTTCAGACTGCACAATTCAGTGGATACGGGAGTTTTTAAAAATACATAGCAGAGTGCTTCAATTATTTAACCCAAAATATTAACTAGGTGGGTTTTTATCAAAGAATTCCTGCCCTGGCTATCTACCAAACTGATCTTCTTTAGCACTTTTTCAAGAAAGATGATCTTTTAAAAATGCCAGTAAACAAAATATTAACTTCCAAAAAATTTTTTAAGTTGCTAATATACTGACATGCCTATGTGTCATGAAAGGTGTGTGTGTTTCTCTGGAAAATGAAAGATGCTTTTTAACACCTGGGACAAAACAGTCTGTGTACACTTATGCTATTTCCCAAATTCTCACCAAGCTGTGAGTAGATTTGGAAGAGCTAGAGAGTACTTTGCATTTTATTACTTCATAGACACCAATTTATTGTATGAGAGATGGAAAAAGCAGTTTAAAATATCAATGTGTTTCATTAGTAAAAAAATTATTAGCTCAATTATGATTCTTGCTTTTCTTCTAAGTTTCAACAACACTGTTTGTGCTACCCCCAAAGCTCAGTCATAAATCTCAGAAATCCTGATGATGAGTCCAAATCTTCTGTAAACCTGATGGGGAGCCAACCCCAACAAGCCCAGTCAATTCAAGTTCACAGATGTTTTACATCTAAGTCTGTCCTTTGCAAAAACAAAAAAGGAGCTTCTAAATTGAGGGGGTTTGCTGTTTGGCTAATGGAGTTTTTCCTTTTTTTTTTTTTTTTTTTAATTAGAACCAACTGTGCACTGTTGGTGCTGACCTTGGAAGAGCAGAGCAGTGCTCCATTTGTACCAGCCCGGGTGCACACGCACAGTGCCGTTCATCCCTGCTGTGCCTATCTGCCTGCAGTGGCAGGAAGTTTGCAGGTCTGCTTCAGAGGGGTTTGGCCCTGTTTCCTCCCCATGGGACACAAATAACTCCCCTGGGCTTCAGCAAGGGTTATTCATAACCTACAGCAGGGGGTAAGGCTGTGCTGGTCACTCGGAGGGCTGCAGCCCAGATGTGGACAGCTGCTCTGTGCCACGGCTGCCTCTGCCCACAGGAGACAGGACCAGCCCACCAGGAGGAGGAAAGGCCACCCTGACAGACCTGCACCTATGTAAATGACAGAGAGGCATCTTGAAAATAAATAGGAAGCTGGGGGCAGCAGAAGGAAAGATATAGTCTTGGCAAAAGCAGATTTGGGTCAAAGCAGACACATGGAATTATCCAATCACTCATACATCAGGCGGCTGGAATGCTGATTTATCACAGAATGGCGCATTTGAAGATATCCCTATATGTCTAAGTGGAAGAACTGCCAGCCCCAGCTGCTGCTTTAGAGGCTGGCTGGATGCCATTTAACTCTTGTCAATCAAAATCCATAAATGGCAGAAGGAGGTGAAGAAGAGAGAGAAAAGGGTAGTGGGAAAAAGAGTAAATCCTGGAGGCAGGGAAGCAGAGATCTGTAGAAATATATGCTATACAGAGTGAATGTGAAAAGGCTAATATACCACCCAGAGCCTCTCTAGCCTTGCATTAGGCTTCATTTAAAATTCTTACCCATGCTATATGCACTCCAAAGCAGTGTTGGCTGGTCATTTTTACTTGTGTTGCTCCTAATTTGCTTCAGTTTTTGTTCATGAGCTGAGTGAATGTAACAGAGATAATTTTGATGTTTTTTCAAAAGCATGGAAAGGATCTTTTATGTGAACTCCACATTAATAATCAAATCTCTGAGGATGTCACACCCCTCATGTCTATGGATACAAATACTCCTGTAAGAAATTGTGATTGAGGAGAGGAGAGGAGAGGAGAGGAGAGGAGAGGAGAGGAGAGGAGAGGAGAGGAGAGGAGAGGAGAGGAGAGGAGAGGAGAGGAGAGGAGAGGAGAGGAGAAGAGAGGAGAGGAGAGGAGAGGAGAGGAGAGGAGAGGAGAGGAGAGGAGAGGAGAGGAGAGGAGAGGAGAGGAGAGGAGAGGAGGGAGGAGAGGAGAGGAGAGGAGAGGAGAGGAGAGGAGAGGAGAGGAGAGGAGAGGAGAGGAGAGGAGAGGAGAGGAGAGGAGAGGAGAGGAGAGGAGAGGAGAGGAGAGGAGGAAAAAAAGATTTGGTAAATAGAATTCATTTTTAATAGTTTAAATAAGATATCTGTTTGTATATGCCCTGAAACTGTAAATGTTAGAGTCTGAAAACATAACCTACAATCAGAAAACATGTAAGCAGTGGAAAAGATACATCAAGAATGGCTCATTACAAAACATTAAAGATAGAGATTCTGCTTTCCTCATCTATGTGGTAAGTTTTCAGCTGCCTATTTCTCCTAGTATAAGCACTGTACTTGTGTATGCATGAAGCACAATCAGTTATCATCACACTAGGCTGACCAGAACCATTTCTGCAAAGTTCCTTCAGCTATCTAACAAAGTCCAAAGGCCAAAGTTATCTTTAAGAAAAAAATCCACTTTCCTCTCTACCTGAAATATGAAAACCTTTCCCACAGCCCCCTTCCATTCCCTCACATATTGCTTGCTCTGTAAGCCAGTGCTATAGACAGAACTCTGTATGCTCACATTACTAGGCTAGACAATAAAACTTTCCCAGGGATTCTTGTTACATCCCAGAATTAGTCTAGTTTCTGTAATGCTCTCTCTCTGTTTCTGTATGTGCATATGTGAGCAGACCTGCCTGTACAGAAAGTAAGATAACAGTGTGTATGTGTGTGACTCAGAAGGGAGTGATAAAGCCATTCTGGTTGTCCTAACAGTTCCATATCTATGGTTTGTATAGGAGAAAATGATCTATTCACCCCTCTGACACGAGTATGAATTATAACAAGAATGTATATGACTATTTCCCTTTTCACCAGTGCGTAATGAGAGCTTGCTTCCCTCCTCCCCTTGCTTTAATAGGTTCCGAAAAATCCTTAGAGCAGCACCATCTGTGGATTGGAGGCAGATGTCAGCACTGAATTGATGACCTTGCTAAGTTGCTTAGGCCAACAGGTCAAGTTCTCCTCCCTTTTGCTCCTCCTTAGAGCTATTTCTCTATGTGAGAGAGTGCAAAACATGTTAACAAGGGTAATGTGTACCTGCCGGTTGTGAAACAGCGTTATGAGCCACAATCCTGTCAGGAGAAAGAACAGAAAAAGGAGGATGGACTGGAAATGCCCTGAAAGTCTTTGCTCATTTTGAGTATGTCCCTGCCTGGGAGAGGCTCTCATTGGTTGGAGAAATGAGAAGTAATGCTATACATGATGCGGAGGCAATTGCCTGGGGTATGACAGCTTGAGGAAGGAAAAAGACAAATTCAGCAATATATCAGTTTATGACTCTTAAAAAGTAATGGCTTTAATCCCTGAACCACAATTTAAAATCTACTAAGTTTTACTGTCTTCTGCTCTAGTTTTCCCTTATGGTAAAAAAAAAAATAAAATTTTAAACTCTCTTAAACTAAACTTATGTGAGTTCCATCAAAGGAAGTATTAGGCCACTCTACTGCCAATAGCATGGGTGAGCAATATTGAATAATAAGACAAGTGGTATTTGTGTTGAAAATATTAAGCTTCATAACTTTGGAGTACAACATTTACCCAGTTTATCCTTGGCTGTCCTGCACAAATGCTTTTCTGCATGTCCCTTATTTTGACTTTAACTGAGAAATATATTCTATATTTACTACAGTTTTTAACATAAACTGTTATACTATCAATGTAATTCAAAAGAATCTCTGTAGGAAAAAGTACTATGGGAGTCTTTTAGTCCCCTAATAGTTCCTCAAAAACCACTGTAATATATATCTTAAAATAAAATTTAACAATGAAGGGCAAAATAATATTTTCAAGAAAATGTTATATAAAAATGTTGGACCTAAATTCTGCAGAGGCAGACACCTCTTCAAAAAATCAGAAAATAATCATCTAAAGACCACAGAAATCACACTCTATGTGACTTGCACTATAATCGTTTTACTCTACCTATTAAGAGTGGTTTGTCAAACCCAGTCAATGATTTCCCAATCCAATTTACTAAACAAATAATAAACATATCACCTAACTCATAACACTGCCACATTCTTTAACTTATACATTTAAAACTAATTATACATTTTAAACTAATTAATGTGTTTTTCTTGGGTTCTTATATACATTTAATTTTTTTTCTGTACAGAAATCACCCACAATACCACACACAAATTATAGTTATTCTCCTGTTTGAAATGGTTTCAAAAAACTCAAGATAGTTCTGTGCTCAACTCCTGTTAGCAATTTATAATTTTCAAATTTAAATAAACCAGTAAAAACCTCACAGTTTACCCAGTTTATCTACTTGCTGGTCTGTTCTTGATCTTGGACAGTTAATTTTTTCTTTTGTGATTTTCAGATCCTGCAAGATGAGAAGTCATGGGGATGTTTATAGCAACAGGCCCTCTACAAGTGGAGGGGCTTCTAAAGGATTAGTGGACTATTTTCAGCTGTCATGAGAGGAGAAAGCTGTGGCCATCCTCCAGAGAAATGGCATTAGGGCTGATACATCACACCTACCCGTGATCATCTAGAAGTTGTGGTTTATGTTGGTAGAAAGAGTAAGCACTCTCTTGGAAGGGTTGTTCAGCTCAGCCATGCTATGTGCTCAGTAAAGGTGGGCTCCCTCGGACACTCCCCTTTGACTACAAAGGGAGACTTGCTGACTACTTTGACCTAGATGCCCATGATTAGATGAAAGGTGTTCTAGAAACTTCAGGTTTGGCTCTAGAAGGTGAGGAGTTGACCTGTGGATCCAGGTTTGGCTTTTAGGAGGCGAGAGGATTCTTGCCCAAATACCCAGATATGGGTTTTTCACTAAGAATATTAGAAAGGATGGATGGACCCTCCCTGTGAAACTTCAGTGAAAACTCAAGTGTGGTTTGCTTCATTAGCTCCTGCAGGTGTTTTTCAATTCAAGACAGGCTAGCAGAAGAAAAGAGAGGAAGCAGTAAAAAGGAGTGGTAAGGACAAGTGTGCTGAAGAGGTGTCTGGATGTCTCCAGGTCTTCCTGTGGCGCATCTCAAACCATGCTCTGTCAGATGGGTAAAGCAGGTTACATCTTCTCTCTGGCCTTGCCTGTGGAAAATAGAGCATGGAAGGAGGAAGAGACTGCAAATCCTATTCTCATTCTGATAAAGAGGTGATATGTCTGAATCATTTACTCAAACCCCTGGATGGCATCCCAGGACTAATAATGGATGTGCCTCACCACCCAAAACTGTGAATGCTTGAAAGGGGAAGATATCCTGCCACAGGGAGGAACAGAGGGTAATAAACATGGCTTGTGTCATCCTTCTAGCCCCTTCCTGGGTCTCACAATGACTTTTAGAATAACCTAACTCATCTGAATGTTTCTCAGCAAAATGAAATTTCATGGACGTGTGCTGCTTTTCCTGACCTGAAACATTTGTGTTGATTGCTCTGTGGGATGAGGTGTTTAAAAGACTTCTTGATTGTACACTTATCGGCTACAGATTGCACAAGCATAAACATGCAAGATAAAAACAAACTCTCCAAATGTAACTTTTAAAACCAGAATTTAGTTTAAAAATTTCAAAGCTTTTTGTGAAAACTGTTTAGGAATTTTCAGCTGTATTACAATGCAGAGCGGAAACAGTGTCCAGAAATTTAAGCACTGACTGTGCTGACAGTGTCTAAAGTATTTTCTAACACTTAGAAACAGACATATACTTCAGGTTAAACTCTTGTTTCTTCACTACAAATTAGTGCTAAGTATCACACAATTACATTTGTAGCTTTACAACCTTAATTATTGGCACAGAGATCCCAGTTCTTCAGAACTGAGTTATTTTGGGTTTCTCCTGACTATTTTTATTTTCCTGTTGATCTCTGAACTTGATCCAGCATTCCTTACTCAGGCTAAACTCCCACTAAAGTCAATTTTTCCTGAGCAGGAATTGCACGATCAGACCCTTTGTCCCAGAGAGGGTGGATCATCAAATTTCATTTTCTCGCATAAATCAGTGAAGAACTCTGTTAACAACGCCACTGAATGTCTTCCACTGCCCTTTTCTGTAAATTCACTTTGTTCCCTCCTCCTATGCCCTTGTCGGTCTTACACAAGGAGTTAAAAAGTCCACCCATTCAAAAATACAAGGCTCTGAAGAAAAATATTCCTTATGATTATGGACATTATATGAGACGTTAAAATTCTGGTGTTGTCTTCTTTACAAGGTATGGAAAGGAAAATAGGAAATAGTACAGTTCAGAGCCATTACTGTGGAAAACAGTGAAAAGAGGAAATAAAACAGTGAAAATTTAACCCATTCACACCTTCTTCTTCACCGTACATTGCATTTCAGAGCATAACATGCATATAATCAATTTGGACTTGGTTTGCAGCCATATATTCCCTAGTGGGGCCCTAGTATCTTCACCATGAATTTCAAAATAACTACACAAAGTGATGATAAAAAGTAGATTTTTCTACTGGAACTAATGGTGATTCCTTCCGTTGTTTTGCACAGCATATGCTGTTCATAAATAATGTCAGAATTGGGCCAAGTCCCCTTAAGAAAGGTGGTCATTTAATGTAAGTAAATCCACATTAAATATTGAAGATCAGAAAAAAGCTGCCTTTTCAAAGAGGTCACTTTTAAGTGAAGGAAACAACAATGCATGTGTGCGGATGGCCAGTTCCACACTGGGTGACACAGAGTTAATGGCTCATAGAGAGCATATACATGTTTTTTAAAGATGTTTTATTGCTTACAAAAGGAAGTAGTCTAGAGAGACTGGATACATAAACTGGCTCCAGCCAGCTGCGGCTGTCAGGCTAGGAAGGATCCTGTTCAATTAGTGTTGTAAAATAAAATACTTTGTAAAGGAAATAAACACTATGAGAGCTAAGATTCATGCTTTCAAATATACACAAGGTTTGAATTTTTAATTAGGGCTGCTAATTACAGTCATCAGAAAGCAGAACAGAATAGATTTTACCTTACATTTAGCAGACAAGCCTTCAACCCCAGTGTATTTTTCAATTTCATTAATATTTTATGAAAATGGCCCTTGCAGCTTCAGCCTATTCTGTGCCTCCTACAAAACTGCCCCACATTATGGATGCCAATGCCTTTAAGCCATGTGCATTAGTGAGATGACAAAATGCAAAACAGCATCTTGTCAACCATTGCATCAATTGATTCTATTAGATAGTGTAAAAACAGTTGGGTGTGAGTTATAATTTAGCTGACACTAATGATGAAACAAGACACTGGCTGGGAGCAGACATTAGCTATAAGCCAGAAATTAATGCTTCTAATATTTTTGAACAAATTAACCTTAATGAACTGGCCATGTATATACTGTAGTATATACTGATAAGTCAATTAGTAGAGAATAGAGGTTATGTATATATAGATACATAGAAAAAAATGTATGGTTATGGAGAGTTCCAAGCATAGAGCAATTCTACAGTAAAATCAGCTCTTTTTTACACTTAGATACATTCTAACTCTAATGTGCAAATGTCCAGTCTTGGTAATTTCAGTGGAATTTTGTATGCAAACAAGAACAAAACTCAATATGTCATCATACTGATAGACCAGACACAGTGTTGATGTGTTCACAGAAATGTCTTAATTTCACTGATATTTTACTGTTACAAACTTTGGGAGCTGGTTGTCCAATTTCTAACTGCTTTCATAATGTACTGACCAAAATTTAGGGTCTATTTCTTTTTCATTCGTTACTATTTGTGAGCAAGCTGTGATAGAGACTCATACATGTTCTAAATCCAGTCACTGTCTAAAAGGATGCAGCAGTATTTTAAGATAATATAGATAATATGAGACCCTAAATTCTAGGAATTCCATTTACAGGCAGCCTAGAAAACAG
This sequence comes from Zonotrichia leucophrys gambelii, assembly GCF_028769735.1. Lineage (NCBI taxonomy): Eukaryota > Metazoa > Chordata > Aves > Passeriformes > Passerellidae > Zonotrichia > Zonotrichia leucophrys. Next base: position 49,246,830 of record NC_088169.1, read on the forward strand.
AAGTGGTTAATTTATAAGGAAGCACAGAACAAAGGTAAGGCACTTGCCAACAATAGTTTGTTGGTTTAACTTTGACTTGCTTTCCTGGGAAAGAAGAAAACAGAATTTTCAATGTGAACTGTCAGCCCCACTTATGACAGGGCTTCACTAGTTAGGAATTCAGAGTTCCTCCTCCATTGGCAGAATGATGTAAAGAAAACCACCAAACAAAATTCTTTCAAGTTTCAACTACAACTCTACTTAAATAATTTACTTTTTAGTTTTACTCAGACTATTCTTTTTAAACTTAGTTGACATTTTCGTTGACAAGCACATTTTATTGCACAAGATCAGTAGTGGAATTGGCAGTGAAAAAGAGAGAAAGGGGAAAAAAAATGGCTCTACTCAATGAGAGAACTACTATCTTGCCGTTGGGAAAAACAGTGCTGGCAGTGACCCTTTCTGAAGCCAGCAATAAGCGGTAAACCAGTCACTGAAAGAAGTAAAATATTTGGTAACTTTGAATGTTTCCTTCTCCTACAGGAAGTAAACCAGAGGCTGTTTAGCTAATACATTTAAATAAAGCAAGCAAACAAAAAAAAAAAAAAAAGGGAGTGAGCATAAAGCCTCTAAATTAATCCATTAGAAAGTAAAAAAGAAAATTATTAAATCACTGAAAATGTAAGTATTAGAGCCTTCCCTCTGAATTACTGAACTGTCATTAGAACTAGTGGAGAGAACAAAAATACATAACTCAGAGGAAAAAGAGGTGGAAATAACATCTCAAGGATGTTTTAAGATTTCTGTCTGTCATTTCCAAATGCATAATGCTGCATAGTGACCAAAAGAGAAGGCAGACTAAACAAAAGGTATTTTCAAGAAATTGATAGATATTTGCATTACATACTTAATGAGTGACCAATGCTTCCAAAGTGCCTTATGGAGGACCCAGAAAGAGCTACAATAACATCCCAACCAATATTCCATTCAAAGAGATCTGTTCCAATGAAGCCTCACATCAAAGCTGCTCTAGGAGTATTGAAGCTCTAGGCTGTTAGCCACACTATGAGCTGTGTGTAACACTAAATCAGGAACCAGGGTGAATATGTTTTGTGCCTTGTGTCCAGCTACTCAAATGAAAGCAAATCAATCAGTTTGCTAAGCCAATTTAATCATAAGCTGTTCTAGGTTTAATCCCAAAAGTTGCAAGGCTAATTCAGGACCCAATACCAAATGCTTATGCCATTGATGTGCTAGCAAAAGGTCACCTTGGTTTGATTTTTGTCCAGGTGGAGGTCTTGGGTCTTAAGCCAGACAATTCTCACAGTTCTGCCCTATTTTTCATATTTCTGCTCTGTGGGTAAACACTACCACACCACCCCTTTACTAAAGGTGTTGTGTTTCGAGATAATTTTTCAGGCTGGTCTCTGGAAAGAGCTGATGAAACCAGCTCTTTAAATCGGTGGGATTTTCACAAAGGAGTTCTTGACATAACTAGCATAAAAATAGCAAGCGAAATAAAATACATTTTGACTAGGGAGCTAATTTCTGAAAGTTATATGAATAATTAGGTGCAATGAATGTACAGTTCTCACTGCAGATTTTCTTAGATGCTTCTTCCAGAATATCTTCCACCATAACTTAGATGTTCCTACACCAATACTGGAAAACATAAGAGCAATGATGCCCAGCTGCAAGCACTGGCCTGTCTTTTGAGTGTCTGTTTAACCCTTAACATTCAGCCTGGCCCAGCTTTGCTCTGTGTTGATTAGAGCTGTGCTAAATAACACCTGGGTATTGCTCAAGAGACAGAAAGCACTACAGATCTTTCCCTAAAGGAGTGTGAAGATGTCCTCTCTGATTTGTTGGAAAGTTTTAATAGGTAGATACAAGTCTTGCCATGACACTTGGCCTCAGGGAGTAGAAACAATGCCTGACCTGTGTTATTTAACAGCATAGGCGCTAAATTTATTTAGCCTCTGTAGCCCTTTCTGATACATTCTGCTAATGACCTTTGCACTGCACACAGCTGTGGGGTTAGAAACACAAAGGCATGCTCAGTATGAACTTGAGATGGGACAAAAGTATAAAAATGTAGAATGGTAGAAACCTAACTTCCTTATGGCCTTTTAGGAGGAATCCAAAGCTGTCTCAAAACTTTGCCCAACATATTTCCCTGTTCCTGAAATTTCCCCCTTAAAAGTTTCCACTTTACAGAACATACAGGTGCTCAATATACTTCATGGTACAGAGAAGAAAATATTGTCCAAAAGAGATCTCCATTAAATTTTCTGGTACAAACCAAGCCTATGAATATGTCCTAAAAATTCATAGCTCTTTAGGTTGATTGGATAAAGAAGGCCATAGTTTAGATTTCCATTTTCTGTGCTCCAAGCTCTCCAGTTTCTAGTGATCATTTCAATGACCTTACTGAGAAAAAAGTCCTGGTGAGGTAAAAGCAAGGATTTTCTAAGGAAAATATCAAGCTTTCTGGGAATCATGATTTTGTACCTTACTATCAGCAATTTCTTTTTTATGTGCACCTTGATTACAGAACAACCACTGTAAAAAAAATTAAACCTTAAAAGAGACTTGCATGAGAATGGCCTATATGGGGACCAAACCCACAAGCTTGGTGTTATTAGCACTACACTGTAACCAAAACGAAACTCCTCTTTGGAGCAGTTTGATCCATGGATCACAATTCTGTCATCCCGCCATTCAGACATGTCCTTACTTCAAAAGTTAGCTAGGGACAAAGCATTCTGCAGTCCAGCTGTAATGCCCTCATCTGCCAAGGTTTACAGACTACAGGAGATGACCAGGTGCTATGTTCCTACTGCCTAAACGTGTCAGCATCTGTCCAGCTTCGTCCAGTGGTCTGAAAATGAAGTGAGGACTCTAACCCTTCAGACCCATCGTCCATAGAATATAGAGGTACTTCTGCATGGAGACAAGGGATACTGTGGTGCCAGCAGAGCAGAGCACTTGTGGAATTGTCTTGTCTCAGTTTTGTTGATTAAGATTCTACCATGTGAGCAGTCAGAAAAAATGTTTTCTGATATTTTAGATAAGGTTCAATCCTACCAGGTCTTTTTAACTTCATTAAGACCTACATAAAAATCCATAGCTCTCATGGTTGGTCTTGAGTTTTCAGAACAAGGTGAACCCCCTGACCACCCCGAAGGCAAAGTATGGAACAAAGAAGAAATTAATCTTTTCTGACCACTGACAATCAGTCTCAGCACAGTCACTGCTGCAATGAATAGAGCACTAATGTCGATAATTCCTTTTGTGAACCCCCAAAGTACCCCAAAGTTATGATGGAATCTATGAAGTTCTGTGGAAGACTTTAGATTGCCAGATCACGTCAGGCAGCAGTTGTTCCCATGTGGAAGGTAACATCTCTATTTGATTCTCTAGAGCAAGCCTACCTAGATCATTCAAGGTAATGTCTTTCAGTGTTAGGAGATACTTGGTGCTCAAAACTCTCGCCAGTGTCAGGGGGTGCTGAAATCACTTGGCTACCAGCGTGATTCCTCTGGGAGGGCATTTGGCTGAAATTCCTTCCTAATGTTCTTATAAAAATAGATATGTGCTTTTCAACTCTTAAATCTTTATTCAGTAAGTCCCCATCTTCAGTTTATGCCCTTATCCTTTGTTTACTATCTCTTAAATAAATAAAAAAAATAAATACAAACATCAATTTTACAAGAAGAAAGCATTCATATATAACTGAGTAAGGGTGTATGCCATATATACGTAATCTTATCTGTCTTTGGGAACGATTGTGGGCTTTTACCACAGATTGTGCTGAGTTCGTCACATGCTACCAGTTAGGTACATGTGTGGAGTCTTGGCAAAAATGAGGGGGGCTCTGTGCAAGCCATTGCTAAGCCCTGTGTTTGGAGTGTAGTCCCTTGAGTCCATGTGTCACTCCTGTCCATTTCTGACCTGGTGACAGCATAAGGAATTCACAAAGACCCCATGCTTTGGTGAGATTCAGTCCATCTCCGACTTCATTAATGCATGTGATGAGAATACACACTACATTAAGACCTGTTTATGTGCATCCCAGACCTACTGAACCTATTTAATTTTGCTCTCCCAGGAATGTACTCTGGGTCAACACGCACTTTCACCTGCCAGATACAAATTAGAGCACTGAGAAGATGTGTCCAGACAGAAGACTTGAGGGGATGGTGTCCCCAGGCTCCAAACTTAAAAAATGGCACAGGAAGCAGATGGGATTTTTCAGAATACACAAAAGCTTGAAGTAAGAGAAGCAAGCATAAGATTAGGAAAGGGAGGAAAACTACTTAAATATCTCCAGACCTCTATGCTGGAAAAGCTAGGGGTTGGTAACCAGGCTGGGGATTGTCCCATTACCAGGCTCCACCCTGACAAGTCAATGGCTAGGTGTCTTGCTCACTTATTTCCTACTGGATTAAGAAATAATTACAGCCATAGTAATGCTAACCCTTTCTCCAACACTTCTCCATGTTTTGCAGTGTCTTTCCACCAATCCATGCCACATGCAGTATGCCACTGTCCTTCATACTTTTAAATATTTCATAATCTACACTGGGGTAATATCTTGCTGAAGGCACTGTGTGGAGCAGCAAAGGCAAAGAGGTGGGAAAAGAGGGACTATCTGTACTTCTCTAGTTTGTGATGCAACTTGAGCAAGGACCAGAAGTTTGGGCTCTGTGTTTCACTTAGGAGGCAATAGGAATTTAAATGAATAAAGACCTCAGGAGTTCGCTGTGTGTAGTCAGCTTCTATTGCCCTGGTTTTTGCTTAGACAAAACTTTTATCCTATTTACTTGGAGTTTTTTCTATGCAAAGTATAGGACTTCAGAACAGGACTGCAACAACAGATGCAGCATATGCTCTAATGAAGGAGCCCACATCTGACTGAAAAATGAATATCTCTGTACTGCATTATATAAGAATTAAGGATGTAAGAGTCCAGCTCAGGAGCCAAAAGTTCTTGCATAACAAAAGAACAAAGAGCCATAGTCCTAACAGCAAACTCCCATTAACCACAGCCAGAATTTTGCCTAAGATCTGAATAGAGGCTGCGAAAATTGCAGGCTTTAGCTCTGTGTGCACAAGGGGGTAAGATCACTGTTTTCATGTAGGCATGACTGAGTTGTGCTTCAGAAGCACATTTCATCATATGCATGCAGAAACATTGACCTTTCAGACCTATGAAACTTGCATCCTAGTAAACATTTTGCTCACCAAGGAGGAAAACACAAACCAAGAAATTCATACAGGGGGAAAAAAAACCAATAAAAAGAAAGAAAAAAAACCCCAAAGATTGTTGTATTTTTTTCATATAATCACTAGAAGAATCATTTTATGGTGTTTCCCATGTAATTACTGGCAGACCTGTTTAGCAAATGTGAAATACTCATTAGCAATTACTTAACTATACATATATTAAAGCTTAATTAGTAAATAAATTAAGCATATAATTAATTGCTTTAATCACTCAGCTTTTAATATTGTAATTATCACTTGATACATTAAGGGCATGTTAAGAATACTTTTCTCCAAAAAATACATTGTTAATTAATCATTAAAACTTATCTTACTACATGCTCATTAATGATTTATTGCAGATGCTGGGCCAAATTCTTCCCTCAATTACAGAAGAGCTAACTCTGTTGAAACCAATAGAGCTTCACTTGCATAAATTAAAGGAGAATTTGGTCCTGCTAATTAAACTTAAAGTGTTTGTCAGACCATATCACCATAGATGGAAATCTGTAGTGTCTGCCTCATTTTAACCCAAGAGCTGCAAACTGCCTTTCTTTCAGGCTCCTTTGCTATGGCCAAGCATGGTCCTTCTGTAGTCTGAGCTCAGAGGCAACAAGGTGGGCTTCATTTCTAGCCCTGCCATTACCACTGAATTCCAGTGTGTGGACAAGAGAGTTGCCCAGACGCTCTTTAAGGAGACAACTGATTACTTCTAGGGATAAGCTCACCTTTTTTTTCCCCCAACACCCAAAAGGAGCCTAAAAGTAACAGGCTCCAAGGATGTTAATTTGAAAGGTGATTATGAGACTCAGAGGTTAAAGGACAGTTAATGAAAACCAAACACAAACTCTAGCTACATTTTTCTTATCCTGGATATGGTTTTTCTATCTCAAATTTGTAATCTCCTCAGAAAGCGATTTTTTTTACTTGGAATTTGGTATAAATAAGGTATTTGCCAAAATGGGCCATATGGTCTTAGTTAGGGTTTCTTGGGGGAGTAAGAGTAATAATAGTGTGTGCAAAAGGTCTTCATACATAAACACTCATATTATAGATTGTTGCAGAGAAGACAGGATGAGGAGGGGGAAGGAGTAAACAATTTTTGAGCAAGGGACATGTATTCATAGATATAGAGCACAGAATCTGAAGCCTTTGAAATATCAGTGAGAAGCCTTCTATGGGTTTCCTTTCACAGTTCCTGTGGGACTTTCCCAGGCACAGCCTATTTGCATGAATGCAAAATCTTAGTTGCATAAATGTAAATGTAGAGTAAATTAAGAAATTGAGATTTAATGACAATGGGCTTATGGGCTTTGGAATGTGGATGTACATATGCAGTTTGCTATTTGCACATGCACTTATCTCCACCAAGGTCTCAAATCCTGATGAAAGCAGCCATTTTTCTGCTTTGGTGAAAGCAAACAGCATTTAGTACCTGCTAGGAGGTGCCTTCTGAGACCAGCCCAAAGTCTGTGTTAAAAAACTGATCTTCTCAATTTATTGCTATGTTTTGGGAGGGCTCCCAGTATAGCTTTCATTAGAACACACTGAAATCTTCATTTCTTTACTAAGATAGCAAAGAAACAAACACACTAATGCATACATGCACATATTCAATCTCAGCCTTTAAGTGACTGTTCCAGAAAGAAGAACAGAAAGAAAGTATTTAATTTTAAATGGTTTAGGATTAAGCAGACCTTTCTTCATAATAACTTACAGCAGAGTGTTTCAGTGCTTTAGCACACTACAATCTCTTATTCAGGACTGCAGGGTGAATAAAAGAAAATCCCTATCTTAGAATCATCTGTGAGTTTTGAAACCATGATTGGTCCTAAGAAAAGCATTTTTCATCTAGTCCCTTTTGCACTGAGGGAAAGAAAAGTGACTTGGAAAAAAGAAGAGATTGTGGAGGCAACCTTCAGCAGTCACATTATACTGGACCAATTTGTGATGGTAACAGCAACTACAGTCTTGTAGAGTCACCACATAACTCTAAATATTTGTGTTTTGTGGTGAACATTTCCCAAGTGGAAAAGACCATAGTGAATCTTGCTTAGATACCCTTCCCAAAGCTTAGAGGCCAGATCCAAGCAACGTTTAGGCATGTCCTAAGGGAATTCTAGGTCAGGCTTTTGGAAATGGAAGTTGTGTGTTTTCCAAGGGATGAAGAGGAGGCTTCACACTTCTGAGGTGCTCTCCATAGGCTTGAACTCCAATGACAAAATGGTTAAAGCTACCCAGGTCCCCCACCATCATGGGTAAGTCTCAAAGTCAGAAAGGAAATCCTCTTGGGTCTCATTGCATCAGTCCTTTAAACAAGAAATAAAGATAGGTGCACGATGAAAATAAGTTTATAAAAAAATATGGTGCAAATCTAAGATTAAAAAAAAATATGTTGTCCTTGCTCTTAAAGAATTCCATTCTTTGCATGTCCAATAAATTATTCCTTTGACAACTTCTTCTTTACAAGATAATAATGCTTTTTCCTATCCTGTGGGGACCTTCTCATTCCTGCACGTAGACAGTAGCAACTTGGCAGAACATATGTAGAGAGAAATGGTTCACTTATCTCCAAATTTATGTTAAAAGATACTTGCTTCTGACTGATTTATTTAGGTTTCTTCATTTTAAGAAAAAAATGGAAATACACAATAATTGACACAGTAAACAAGGCAACCCAGGTCCAAGTCTATTGATACTACAAGCAATGTGCTCCTGTTCTTGACCATCATTATACAAGAGGATTCTAATGGCATTGTGAAATTACTCCTGAAAGAAATTCAACTTGATTGTTCTAATAGTATTTCTTTATACTGATTATGAGTGTGTATGTAGACATTATTCACCATAGAAATCAGTCTTCTTAAAAGCAAAATAAATATAATAGAAACATGCTGGCAATCTCCTTAAAATAAGCAAATAAGCAGTACTGCTTTGTGTTTTGACAGACAAAGGTGGTAATTGTTTTCCTGTTATAATTACAATTTTAAAATAAATTTATCTCAATGTCATGGGGAAAGGCTACCCTGGTTTAAATGAGTATAGCTAAACTCATTCTTATTCTTAATATAAACTTAAGTTGGATTCATACATATTCAAATGTGTATGAATGTATTTATTACTGCAACTTAAAGCAGGAAATTATTAGTGACCAAAATCAAAGTAAGCAAGAGTTAAATTAGTGTAAAATGTTCCTGATTAAGGATGTGCCTCAATTAAATTTTATTACAGAAAGTACTTTCAATTAAGCAAATGCAGCTTTTTTTCAATGCTCAAAAGGTCTATAGAAATACTTTAGTAAATCAATATCTTCTGAATCATTATTATATATTATATATCATAATTTGCATGAAAAAAGAGATCTGTAGAGTGCCATGCACAATTGGGATGGTTTAATGATGTCATCTTTGCATAGAGAAAAGCAATATACTGAAACAGTGGGCTTGGTTTTTTCTTTTCCTGAATATTCCAGCAAAGCTAAGGTAAGGATTGCTAGCAGCTGTAGTTATGAAATTCCCTGTGTGTGCGTGTAGTACAAATAACATTTGAGCAAATCCCAGCTTGCAGACTTCAGCCATTTTCTTGTCACAGCCTACACTCTGGTCTTCCTCATGGGGCACCTGACTTGCACCTGCATTTAAGAGCCCGTGGAAGCAGGCGTCCCAAAGGAGGCACCGAAACTTTTTGCGCAGGCATCGGAGCCGTGTGCCTTTGAGAGCCTCCAGTCCTCCCAACCTGCCAGTCCCCCTAAACTCAGCCAGGAGGGACTGCTCGGCCCTGCCCTCTCTCCTGGAGCTGTTTCTGGGGTCTGAGCCCTTCCCTCAGCGTGCTGCTGCCCTGCCCGGCTAAGGCTGGGGTACGAGTCAGGCACCTGGGGTACGGGAGGGTGGCAGAGGGCAGCTCCCAGCAATGCCTGCTGCAGCTCTCACACTTTGTCTCCTAGCTGCCTCGTGGAGAGTTTGCTGGTGCTCCTCACCCCGACATTCCTTAATCAAAAAGACTTGTCCTAGAGTAAAGGTACTTGTTCCTTCTTGGCTCAGATGGAAAACACTACCAAAAAAACAAGGATCCCAGGTGGACCTCAGTTTATCTCAGATGCGCTACAAGCACTCCTGAGTTTTCAAAGTGCACTGAGGGGAAATTTCAGGGTCCGATTCAGGTCATGGTTTGAAGTAAAATAGATTTTTATTAATAATCGTTACATCTATACATTTGTGGATGTTACCAGTGAAGGCAATAAGAAAAACAACTATAAACTTATAAAAAGAAGCATTTTATTCCTGCCCTTGCCACCACATGTTCTGGAAAGGAGCTATATTGGCTCTTTTTTAGCTAGTAATGTCTAATGCAGGAAGACAGGAATAAGCAGAGTAGAAAGCACCTGTCAGCTCTATTTCCCACTCTCCTTGATTAGCATGAAACATTAATAGGGCTCTCAGAAATTCTGGTCTGAAATGGGCTTTGCTTGAAAACGTGTCTGCCTTTACTGCACAAAAGCTGCTGTCATTAAAAAAGGGCAGATAACTAAAGAAGACTCTTTCTTGAAATTTATACCATTTTTTCATACAATGACAAATTATTTTAATAATAGGAATCGCACACTCTGCCATTTGTATAATGTTTCCCATAAAATTCTCCCATTAAATTTGCTCTTCTACTTGACTCATATCTTTTTAAAAAAATGACACACACAAAATGATACATCACACATTCTTACAAAGAATTGGAAGTGAACATACTGTAATGGGTTAACATACGTTTTAATAAAATTTTCATTGTTGCACATTTCACTTTTCGGTACTGAGAGCCAGGGCTGTACCAGTAACCCCAGGCAATGCCTAAGGATAAAACAAATCATACGGTAGTGAACTATTTTCACCTATTTATCCTTCTACTGAAAATATATTCATAAATACAAAATGAAGCTAAGATACGTAGCCAGTAACATTACACATAACAAAGATATTCCCTAGTATTTTTATTCTATTATTTTTTAATAATGTACCTTCTGCATTTCTGAGATACTTCAGCTTCTGTTTTTATTCCTTACGTATCTTGTAAGGCACCAAACCATTTTAATTTTTGTCTCCCCAAAATGGGCAGTAACAAATATTTTAATCTATGGACTCGAATCCTATTGCACAATCTATTATAGAACATGCACTAAAAGTCAAAAATGTACACAGGTCTATTTATCTAGCAAGTGGAGTTTTCTGAAAAAGAAACTTTTGATTTGTGTCATGTGTAGGTTTATTTGCATGTAGACAGACAATCTGCCTTAAAAGATCTGTGTAATCAAAAACGTTCCCGTACACATCAGCATATTAACTACATGCTAGATGGGGTTATCTCAGAGAATAAATACTGAAATAAAAAAAAAAAGATTTTCCCTGAATATTCATTTTACTATAGAGGCATTGCACAAATTAAAAATAACAGGTTTTGTTTTTTCATTAGTGCATAAGAATTCTGGAATAATAATTACCTTTTATTGACACAAATTAAAATGATGTGGTGACAATAAATAAAGCTAATTCAAGTTGCACCTCAGATCTAATTTTTGTGATTGTTTATCTTGTTGCCTAGGATCAGATATTTAAAGGTGAAATCAAAAACACAGATGTTGTAAATAAAAAAGAAGCTGATGTAATTACTCTTTATTTGATAATGCACATTTAAGATTTCAAATTTTAAAATATCTAGATCTTCTTCTCCCCTTGCTGTCTCCCTTCTCTTCCCAAGTCTGATTTCACAGAAAAGATGTTTCAGATTGTCTCCTAATATGTTACTAAAAACCATGTGTCTGCTATAAGAATGGTTATACAGAATGAAATGCAAGTATATTTATTCGACAAAGCATCATAAGAAAGAAAAACAAAGTGAGTTTAGAGACATCTTGTAAGTCTTGAAATACTTGCTTCTAATAGCAAGAAATCTTTCTGATTATACATATCACAGGGAAATATATCATGAAAAAAACTTAGAGTACTTATAATTTCACATTGATTAATTTTTTTCTTTATGTATTAAAATTATACATAAAGGATTTTCTACTCTTTTTTTCCTCATTTTATTTTATAAATGCATAACTTCTCATAGAAAGCAGAGATGAGGATAAAATTATTTAGGAATTTTACCACTCTGCTTACATACGAACAATGCTGGTGAGGAACTTGCTGTTCTTCATAGGCTCAGCTAGCATTACTAGAATTTACATTTCTACATTTTTTGATGCATCCCAATAGTCCAACCCAGAAAGAGAGAAGATGAGTTGAAGAGAATTCTAAAAAAATTTGCATGAAACAGTCAGTAACAACACACGAAAAATGGCAAAGGAGAATTCTGATGTGTGTGCATGTGTTTCTTGCTTTCTCTCTCTCTCTCTCCCTCCGTCTCTCTTTCTCTTTCTACTTCATGCAAATCCTTCCTAATCTAATACCAACCAATAAGTCTATAAGAAACAAAATTCAGCTCCAAAACTGTTGCTTTATAGCAAGAGAATACAAGGTACAATGCGTATTTGCTAACTACGGTGCATTTTCTGGTAAAAAATGCTTTGCAGTCTACCGGCTTGTCAATCTTTAATAGAAACTCATCAATTATTTGTGGGCAGGAGATTGAAGCGGCTAATAGCTCAAATATATTCCTCTATTTCATTGCATCAGTAGCTCTAAATTAATGCCTGTATTTTCCCCCACTAAAATAAGTTAAAATAAATAAATAAATGAAGATGTAAAAATGTATATGCATCATTTGAATAAACATTTAAGCACCACAGCACTGGGTATTACCTCTGAAATAGGAACACAAGCCACAGAGCTTTTATTGTTGAATGCAATTTCGTTAGAATACAGAACAAAATGTAATTTACTTGCAGTCTGATTAATCTATTTAAAAATAATTTTTCAATAGAAAAATTACCAATAGATTTGCCAAATATATCTAAGCACTGAAATTTTTTCTCTTAAAAAAACCACCCTACCTACTTTGGCTTTTCACTTGAGTGACATCATGCCTTGAACCTGAACTATGTATATATATATCTCTATATCTATCTCTCTCTCCCCCTCTCTCTCTCAAAGAAGCTTGTAGGTGGGACATATGAGATTCCTCATAAAACAAAGTCTACTCATTTCACCTAATTAAAAATGAAACTTCTCTGACATTAATAGGCAGTAAAGCAAATTTATAGGCAGACACAGAACATTTCAGTCAAAAAAGTTAGCCTACAACTTGATAGAAGGCAGGTTTTGCCAATCACATGCCATGAATCTACCCCCCCCCTGACCCCAGCCTTCTCTCAGATAGCGGATACTGGCATTCTTTGCACATCAGAAATGCGCCAGCAGAGACCATTCATGAGGGAAATAGGAAAGCAAGTCACATTTGAGCAGACAACAAATGCTCCGAAACCTTGACCCACTGCATGCAACAGCGAGTGAGCCGCAAACCCAGCACCCAGCAACATTAGGACGAACAGCAGCTGCAGCTTTCCTGACCTAGGACCCGGTCCTGCTAACGAATCCTCTGTTCCCTGCACACAGCTGCTATTCAAAAAATACAAGGAGCTTTGCATTATCATTTTTAAGCTAGCAACCGTAGAACAGCGCAGAATAGATGACACACTTACTGTAATGTCCCATGAAGCAAAGTTCCCATCTAGAGAGAGAGGCACTCTTATTCCACTCCCTGCAAAAGGGTTAACCATTATGAAGAAACATTATGCCAGACATTAGCAGACAGCCTACTTAGATATTACATTTTTCCATACATGATAAATCCTGAGTAAACCTGTTTTTCTTTTTAAACACCTTGCAGAGTGAAGCCTAGCACTGCATCTAGTTGCCAAAGCACAATCAATATGGAAGGAGCGGTATTTTATGATTGGAGAAGTTGTTGTGTTTTTGGTGGTGAAATTCATTATTTAGTATCTGAACCCTCAGCATTTCAGTATCATTTATTCATAAAGTCCCTTTTTGCCAGGAGGAAATGGATACAGCTGTAGAGAGAGAGAGTGCGAGAGAGGGAGAGGGAGAGGGAGTGAGACGGATTGATGATATTGATCAGGTACCATCTTGAAACAAAGGCTAGGTGCTCTATTTTAGTTGACAACTGTGACACATAAAAAACAAGCAAGAGAGGGGGAAGGCTAGGGCCTTGAACATCACAGGCTTTAAAAAGCGTTTGAAGAAACCATTATGACAAGCAGGTCTAGGCAAGCTGCTGCAAAAATGTATTCAGAAGAGTCATTAAAAAATGATGCTTTGTTTGCCTTGTGAATATGAGGTTTGTAGCTAGCTGCAGAGCACTCTCCTACAGAGGAAATGATGAGGTTTTTCATGCTGCACAGTCGCCTCTCTCCTCTTTTTTGCCCCCCTTTAAAAACAGAAACTTTTTTTGATGTTTTCATATTCCTGACTTGAAGCACAGTATTTGTGGATTCACAGTCAATCAATCACATTCATTGTCAGCTGTCCTCACACTCCTCAGGTTGTCTATTAAAAATGATGAGATCAAAATAAATGGAGTGATTTCCTAAGCTTTCCAAGAGTTTAAATTGCTACTTTCTGTCCTGCTTGCATCTCTAGAAATGTAACTAGTACTTCTGATCAGCTGCTCTGTGATAGTCATGCATTCTAGTGCAGAGAGGTGTTACTAACACTGTCAGATCATGAACTTTATTTTTTCTCTTCCTCTCCTCATAAGTGTAGATACCTGTGTGCCACCAGTTTCCTCGTGTACTCAGTCCCATTTGAAAGCAAGAGGAGCAAGCCTTTATACTTAAGGTAAACTCTTAAGTGTCACTCAGTAGTAGCTCAGTTCCCTATCACAGATGACTCAAGTGCCTTAAAGAGGTACATAACTCAAAAAAGGCAGTGGTGGAGTTTTAATTTTTGTATCATTCAAAACATTTTGAAACCCTGGTCCAAACAGGAAAATTAACCAAATGGAAACCATTTAACATAAGTGAAGGTATTCCCTTGTCTCAGCAAACATTCCCCTTGATAATGGTCTCTTTTCTGAAAGCTGACATTTTTATTCAGTTTTGAGGGAAAGGAAAATAAAGAGGTGGGGTGCTTGGAACTAACTTTGAAAAGAGAAGGGCTACTGCACTTTGAGTGAGGCTTCTGATCTGACTGCAGACTCCAGGCTGGTTACACGTTCAAAACAGAAGGATACAATATATCTGAATGAGAAAATTAAAGACAATAAAAATATATCCATAGATTGCTGAAATAAATGAAAGGGATCCAAATTACTTCAGTAGTCTTTTTTCTCAGGTGCCAAATTTTACTTGAACCTTATGGAACTGTTCTGTTAAAAAGCATGAATGTTCTAAATGTCGCTGTGACAAAAAAAAACCCTCCACTGTCTCTAGTGGTCAGTTGGAGAAATGCAAAAAGGAAACTTCTGAACAAAAGCTATTGATTTCTGCTGTGGTTGTCCATTACTAGGGCAATATATTCGTAGGCTTAGAATTTTCTGTTGACAGCAGGGCATATCACAGCAGTGTGTGCCTTTGTGTGAGAATTAAAAGGAAGCTGGGAATGGTACAAAAGCAGATTTCCTCCTCATCCTCACCACTATTCGTGCACAACTATGAGGGAAGCCTCTGAATGTTCAACATTTATACTTGGCCCAACAATTTTACCATCTCGAGGATGAAGCTGACCCACTAGAACGGACTTTCCATTTGTTTCAAGTTGTTCTTAATGCTACTCAAGTGCCCCTGAAATAAAAGGAAGAAAATAAATAAATCAATCATCTCCCTGCTTCTGACTTCCTTGAATACACTGAGGAAAACATCTCTGTGCCAGGACTGCACAAGTGTCTATCCACAAATAGTATTGCACATATCCTTTACCTTTCCTAGCTGGAAGAGGTCGATATCACATATATTCAAGCTATACTATTGTGAAGATTTTCTTCTGAAGTGCTTTGTGCTCTGAGTCAAGAGTCAAAATAACAGGAGAGTCCACACCTGCCAGCCAGTTTGCTGTGAAAAACATAGTCTATCCAAAAGTGTCAGAAATGGCAGCATTTAAAAGGTGTGAATAGAGTCATCATAAAAAGAGAGGTCAGGGCTGCAGGAAGGATACCAGGGAGGTGGGTGTTTAATTGAGATGTTATTCAGGTTGACCAGAATGAATTTACTAAGATCAAGAAGATCTTTAACTAAAGTCAGATCAGGAATTCTGTTTGTGAACAATGTTTGTGAAATTGAATCTTTATGAAATTCTTATCTCCTATGACACAATAGCTCAGCATTGCTGAAATTTAGTTATTTTTGTTTTGTTAAGAGCTGGTAGTGCTCAATTAAAGAAAACCAGTTTGGAAGCAAAATATATAGAAACAGAAATACATTCTTCCACTATATTCCCTTTTCAAAAGAAAAGCTGAAACTTTTTATAGCATATGAATAGCAAGAATAAACAGTATACACCCCTTAGGATTTCTAATTCTCCTTAATCTGTCTCTCATCCTATCACATTTACTTTTTTCATTGCTCTTATGGCAATAAAGAAAAAAAATTCAGCCTCCACCCATACCAGCAGTTGAAGTTCCTGTTGAATTACTCCCACTTATTCAGTTATATTTTCATATTAATTCAGAATTTCTCTGGTTCACACTTCTCTTCATATGATATCACTGTGGTTTTGTGATACACCTCTGTCTAGCCACATGTCTTGATGCTCATTCTTAAAACTCACAGGCTTCATAAATTTTTTTCATTCTTTGACCTCAAATACATATAACCCTTCCGGTTCAAAAATCTGACTGAAAGTTGTTGTTTCCAGACTTCCTATTTATAATAAGTTTTTTCACTAGGTAATGAAACTATCTAGTGAATGAAAAGGAGTAACCACACACATAAACATATGGATTTCAATGTGACAGCTGGACATTTTACCTCTCAGCATACAGAGCTTTCACTTATATTTGCATCTCTCCAGAACAATATTCCTTTTTATCATTAATATTCAGAAAGAAGGAGCTTTTTGTTTATCAATTCTCTCAAGCAAATTTTAATTGGAAGGTCTTTAAAGAATTTGGGATGTCTCAATATAGGAAACAGTATAACACTGTGAATGATTACCACTCTAAATCAGTGGGAAGTTATGAGCTTGAATTTATTAAATGTTATGAGACTCTAAGACATTATAATAATAGTCATATATAAGATGTCTAAAAAGGTGGACCTAAGGTCAGTTTCTAAAATGTTACATTCCTTTCCAGAACTCATGAGGAGGAAAGAAGGGCTGAATGAGTGTCATGATAACAGCTAATATTGTAAACACCATGGGACAAGTCTTAAAAAGTAAATAAAAAAATTTTATCCTTTCCATTGAAATTTTCTGGATGTAAAATACAAATTGAAATACTTTTCTGGAACTGAATTTATAGAATCATAGATGATGGAAAAGACCTCCAAGATCAATGAACATCACCCTGTCAACTAAATCATGGCACAAAGCGTCATCCCCCATCATTTCTTCAACACCTCCAGAGATGGTGGCTCCATTACCTTCCTGGGAAGCCAGTTTTGGTATTTAACCACCCTTCCAATTAAAAAAATCTTCCTCATGTCCAACCTGAATGTCTCCTGGTTCAGTTTATGACTATGTCCTCTTGTCCTATCGCTGGTTACCTGGGAGAAAAGGCTGAACCCCACCTGGCTACATTCTCTTTTATCTGTAAGTAGTTGTAGAGAGTGATAAGGTCTTCCCTGAGCCTCCTTTTCTCCAATCTAAACAACCCCAGCTCCTTCAGCTGCTCCTCATATTGCTTGTTCTCTAGACCCTTCACCAGCTCCATTGCCCATTATCTGAAAGATTAGTCAAAGCCAGCTCCCATCTCAATCTCCCATCTCTCTTGAAGGAGAAATATTAGCCTGAAGTTTCAATACAACTGTTCATCAAAGTAGCCCGTCTCATTTGGACTTTCTAGGATTTGTTTTTCCCCTTCTCGGGGCAATAACCTTCAGTCTTGGTGCAACTCCTGGGTGCAGCAGTAAAAATTAATTAAAAAATAGGAAAAACAGTTTTTAGAAAGAGAAAAGACTGGAGAACAGCAAGAAAAGCATCACTTTCTTGAGGGATTAGCTTTATATAATTCTGTTGAGTCAATTGCACAAACCTTTTCAGTTGATAATTTTTATATCCAAGCTACAGATTTCTTTCCTCCAAGCACTCAGTCACCAGGTCCTACACAACAGGAGGTTCTTTACCATGGCAACTCTTTAGTTAATCAGCTGTATATTAGCCACACCCAGAAACCCCACTACATACCAAATGGATGACATGAAACATACCTACTGAAGAGAGCTACTCCGATGGCATTGTAAGGAAAAATAGTAAAATAAATAGCTAATAAGCTGCAGTCTGTTTAAGTAACAGATTTCTCTTCCTAGTGGGCCAGCTGCCCCTGTCAAGCCCCTTCTGTAGTATGCTCCTCTCTTCCACTCAGGGTGTCAGCACATAAATAAACCCTGAATCCTCTCAACAAACGAAAACATTGTTTCCTTTATTAGAGATGCCCAAGGATATTTTCTATTGGCCTTCCATGTCTGCCAATAACAGCAGTTTGGGTTTCACAAGAATTTATGCACTAAATCATTCACTGCTTACTCTGCTGAATGAGAAGCTTCATTATAATAAAAAAATAAAAAAAATTTAAGAAACAACAGTAGCTTCCTGGATGGGTTTCCTGATTGTACTTGAACTAATATTAACCACCTTTGCTTTCTGATTGAGGGATTAGTGCTACATGCCTAAATATTGCAACACATTACTTCTCCAAGTCTGGTCTCAAAGTGCAGCCCAGATTCCTGTGTGGGGACCCAGGTGCTTTATGCTGGACACAGGGATAATTAGATATACTGCATGGTCTTGCCCTCTTCTGATCCAGAATTATACCTCAGGATCCAGAATTATAGCTGTTCTGAACTGGTGGTGTATGAGTTCCCATACTGGGAAGGCATGGCTTCAACTCAACTAAAAGGAGAAGTGCTGCAAACAAGGGTGTCTCTGGGGACTAAAGTGTTTGGGAATAATCTATCCTTAGGATTCACAACCTAAAACCTTGACTGGTATTAAGCCTGGATCCACAGTAACCTAGATAGGATTCATAGATACAAAGTCCAGGATGGTCAAGTTTTATGAAATTTTTCTGAGATTTTTTATGAGATTTTTTTTGAGATTCCGTGATATTTGATAGAAATGTGTGAAGCTCAGCTATGTCCCCTTCTCTGTTCCCTTATAATTTCTGTGCCACATAACTCAGTAATCTATAGCCCAAACAACTCTAGAGCCCCCAATAAAATTTCACAGGTTATATAGTTCATTGCAGAATCTGGCCCTTGGTTATATCCATGGAAGAAGTTAATTCCTTCCATTTTTAATGAATTACAGATGAGTAGTAATTTTAGAAGCCTTTCATTAAATAACAGGGAAATATAATTTCCAATAAAAGGGGATAGCCTTTAACTACAGGACTGTTGGGATGGAACATACCAAACAGGAAATTTTGATTACAGAGTCAGTAACTTCTGCTGGCCTTTGCCAAATTGCCAAACAGCCTCCGCAGATATGTCACCATTGCTAATGTCCCAGAAGATCAAAGGGGTTTGGTGTCTTACACTGCAGCTTCTGCAATCACATCTGTGCTGTTTACCCATCCAAATTTTCAGTTGCTGACAAGCAGATGTAACTGGCAGTCAGTCTGGAAATGCAGAGAGAGAGGGGGAGGAAAAAGGCTTCCAGGAATGGAACAAAACCAAACAGCAGACAGCATACCCTTCAACAGAGTCCAGTGTCTTTCTTGGGGCCTTGGTTGGGTGCAACCCAAGAGAACCTGGCTACAACACATTCTGTCCTCTAACATGTGACTTTCTGTTGTGATTTAGAATATGTGCAGCACTGTAGTTAAAGGTAAATGTCAATAAACAAAGATTAATTTGGACAAGAGATGGTGTTACTTTCCAGTCTGTCCTCAAGCACAACACTGGCGAGTTTGCCAATTGTTGCCAATCAATATTGTTTGTTTTTTCTGATCTTTGTCCTAGGCATGGGAAATGCAAACCAGGAGACAACTGGCAACCTGAAAAAAAAAAATTGGATACAAAAATAATATTTTTGCTTGTGTCATGCTGTGTTGGGTTAACCCTGATAGACAGTTAGCTAGGCACCACGCAGCTGTTGACTCTTTTTGCCTGCCCTCTACTACCAGTGGAACAAGAGAACAAAAAAGAAAGGGTAAAACTCACAAGTCAAAAAAAAAATAGCTTCATGAACAAAGGAGCAGTGGAAGAGGAAAGGAGAAAAGAAAACAGAACAAAAAAACTGATACAAAGGCAATTGCTCACCACCTTCAAAGCAATAGACTGACACTCTGCCAGGTCCCAAGCAAAAGATGGCTGACCTAGGTAAATCCCTCTCACCTCACTTTTTATTGCTGAGCATGACATTGTGAGGCATGAAGCACCTTTGATTAGCTTGGGTCAGCTGCCCATTCTGTCTCCTCCCAGCCTCATGTTGGCTCAGTTTATTCACTGGATGGTGGCAGAGTGAGAAACAGAAGACTTTGACGATTGCAGACACTGATCAGCAGTACTTAAAAATTAGAATATTTGGCCAGAATTGCAAAATGTGGCACCATGTCACCTGCTATGAGGAAATTTAACTCTGTTCCAGCTGAAACCAGTGCACATGTAAAGGCTGTTTCAATATTGGGTGCAAAAAAGGTCTCCCAAGGGCACTCTGAATCCCATCATTCTGTGAAACAGCATCAAACATGCACAGAAGAACAGCATGCCTAAAAATCCTTGGAGGTTCTGCAGCTGGTGACACCAGGTCCCTTAGAGGAAAGATATCTGCATTTCTGAAAACAAGCACCTGAAGTCATCCTCTCTGTTTAGTGTCACCAACACAGGCTTCATTCAGTGAGGACTTCTCTGGAAAATATTTCGTGCTTTTTCACTTACCCTGCAGTACCCAAGATATCTGTATGGAGTCACAGAATATGGCATGGTGTGTAGGAGGCCTGAGCCCATCTTCAGCTTCAGCTGGCACTCCGATGCCATGTGCAACCTCAAATACCTGCATGGGAATTGTACTCTCTCAGAGCAGATGGATTGGTTTACAGAGGTCCAAATCCTGCCCAATAAGTGCACCTTGTGCTGCACCCCAAGCAATGGATATTCTTGTATTTTCCTCCTGTGAGTATCTGCCATGTTGCTTATAATCAACCCTGAAGATCCTCCTGCAGAGAGTCAATGTCAAAGGGAGGATCCTTGTAGCCTGAGGAGCTTTATGGGAGCTTCTTTATTCAGCACTGAAGCTCTTAACCATGTGTCTGCTACCAGACACTCTCTGCCTATCTATGTTAAGGCAAATTTTACTTCAGATTTTTCTTCCAGGCAATCCTTTGTTCCAGGTGGAGATGTGTAATTCGTCCCAGGTGAATTTTCATGCTCAAAAACTCAGATTTTTCAGGCTTCTCTGTGGCATAAACTGTAAAACAGACGGCACTTCAATAAATAAGTCACTAAGATGGGATGTCTCTTTTTTATCCAAAGACTCCAACCAGGGAGTGGATAAGTGAGTTTTGTCTTAATGTCATTCTGTAAACTGCTTGTGGTTAGGAGAAGAAAGCACTTTACCTCAGGACTACTTAGGAAATTACTTTTATTGATATATTTAGCATCATTACCATGTATCAAGAGATTTTTAATATCTTTTATTTCATTTAAAAGCAGCTACTGGCATTTCAGCAAATATGTTTTTGCTACAGTATTTAGGCATGAAAGATGGCAATTTATACTCTAAGACCTATTGCAGATGGTAATAAAAAAAGGTGAAAATGTCTAACAAAGCAGTTGTTGCATTCTGTCAACAAATATCTTTATCTGTTATATGATCTTGTCTGCTGGTCTTTGAATTGGGATTCCGAGTGTGAACAGTACACCAAGTGGGCCACATTCATTGGGAATTATACATAAAAATAGAAATCCTCTGTTCCTACTCCCCAGCAATGGGTAGGGACTAATTTGTCAGGCCATTTTCAAAGTATGTCTCTTCAATTTTGAGTTGGTCTTGTTCTATGAAAGCTGCTACAGATTCTGTGAAATGAGTCTGGAAAATCCTTGTGGTGACAAAAAGGTTGTTTCTATAAATCATAGTATTTTTCCCTTAATATTATCATAATGCTGGAACAGTGGTGACTTGACAGGGGGAAATTCTGGTGAGCATGATTATATCTGGTGTTAATGTAAGTATTATATAAAATTTTCTTTTATTTTGAAGGCTTTAAAAAAATAGATTTCTTCTCGCTCATCCACAAAAAACAAAATATGTTCTGCTGTCACTGGGATCAAATCAGTGCCTGACTTACATCAAGATAGTTAACAGTCTTCTGATTCTGCTTTTCATCAGATATGACGGTGAGGTATAAATTATTCAGCTCCATAATAAACCTTTCCAGTAAGTCACAATCATTTTTCCAAATCAGGAAAATATCAGTGAAGTGCTATAACTATTACAAAAATTGTTTAAATTTCTTTAGGGTGTAAAACAATTCTTCTTCAAACTCCGCCATTTCAATCATAAGTCTTTTCCTATCATTGAGGGCATACTCTTAATACTTTTTGCATCAATCAGGACCATCAAATGTCATTTGTAATCCATCCATATGGATAGCCCATTTTCAGTTAGGTCAGTAATACTTTTTGTCATGATGAGATATTTGAATAATATTATGCTTTATGTTCAGATGCAGCTGCATGAAATAGAATTAAGTGGATGGGCCAAATTCCACTGAAGTCATCAGGAGCTTCTTTCAACCTGAACTGGACAGGGGTTCTATGGTCTTTCTGTGTATGGATTAGATGTGTAGCTATCAGAAGTAATCTTCACACAGTAATAATCACTCATATTGAGCTTGCAGCACAAAGAACCCTAACTCATAAGCCAATGCCAAGATTCTCTTTCTTTTCTACCCTCTGGGTTTTTTTGAAAGTGGATTTCCAGACGAAAGAGATGCAGGAGTTACCAGTTAGCAAAGCTTGAAACTGGGAAAAGCGGTTACATAGCTGTGCAATGCTAGATCTATGATATAGCTACTCAACGTCTGGTCTTCATGTTTACACTGTTGCTCTTTGACATCTTCAGGTTTTAAGGAGGTCTTCAGAAACCTGCCAAGACATTTCCATTAAATGATGACACAGAAAAATATTTCTAGCAATTTTTCATATTTTCTTGACTTCCTTATCTTCCCCCTACTATGGCAAAGCTGTGCATTGACAAGTCAAATGTTCCTGAAACTAGAACTTTTCATGATAATTGTAGCTTCTGATGTATATTCAACTATAATGTAATTGAGTACACATATACTTTTAAAGGCACATGTGTGCGGTGCAGCCATCCTACAAGCTGAGTGGATACAAATGGTACTATTTCTCTCCATCTGAAATATGTGGAGCATATTTTCATTCAATCCTTGGGTGAATCATCAGACAATCCCTTTAATACCATCTCTTAATTTCTCTCGTTGAAGATCTGGCCTTTCTGCATCCTCATATTTTGTTTTCTTTTAACTTGGAGGTTTTTTCTTACTCTGTTTTCTTTATCTGACATGCCTAACTTCCTTGCATATATCCCAGCTTCAATATTGGGTTTTTTACGGGTTTTTTTGCATGTTGTATGCAGCATTTTCTCATTTGTTCTTTTTCACATCCATATCATTTAGGACTCATAGCAGCTTTTACAATCATGGTGTCTTCTCCTAACTTGACTTCAGATAGAGACTCAGTGACTGTCCCCTTCCTGAAGAGCAGTTTGGTTTTATCTCCAATGTGAAAATATGAGCAAGAGTTAGACATGTGTTTTGATTATAACTTGAATGTTGTTCTCCCTCACAGGAGAAGAGGGACCTTTAAAATGCAATCCAAGTTT
This sequence comes from Zonotrichia leucophrys gambelii, assembly GCF_028769735.1. Taxonomy (NCBI): domain Eukaryota; kingdom Metazoa; phylum Chordata; class Aves; order Passeriformes; family Passerellidae; genus Zonotrichia; species Zonotrichia leucophrys. The sequence goes on from NC_088169.1 coordinate 49,270,028, forward strand.
CACAATATCAAAGAAAGAATTCAGAATCCCATGAAAGTAAATCAGAAGGAAATAATGAGAGCTTGGATTGACAAGACAAAAATGGTTATTAGCTTCAAGGAGTGACTATAAGACTTGTTAGAAATTTAGATAAATTTATAGAAGTATCTAACAATGTTTATCAGGCACAAATAATTTTTTTATTTTAAAAAAAAGAAAAATAAATAAAACAATGTAAATGCTTAAAATTTTAGCTGTTACCACAGGATTTTGTGAGCTCTTCTTATTAAAATTATTGGGGCCGATCACACTAATTTTTACTCTCCTACAGAAAAGAGGTTTGGATATGAATTACATTCTATTAAAATAGACTTAGACCAAAATATTTTTTAATTTGCTTATCCTCCTTAAATATGTAGAAAACAAAAAATTTTTCTGACTTGCAATAAGATGACCCATACATTAATTCACATGTATTAAAATGACACCTCTCTCATCCAAATTCACAATGGAATTATTGTTAGATTAGAAAAAAGTCTTGAATAAACCCAAGATATATCTTCATAAATATTAGAAATATTTTAAAGGCAAGTTCTTTATCTTTTATCAGCATTACAGAATAACTGCAGAGTGAGTAAATTTTGTATCACAGGGACAAGGATCATAACAGTATGAATGACTTGAATTACCTTGGGTATTTTCCTAGCTATAAAGCGATTTATTCCTTATTGCTTGAAGGTAATACTTGTGCTGAAAAATGGGACACAATGCTTAATTGAATTTTTTTTTTTATGTACATAAAGGCTGCTTACATTTCTTAGAACTGAATGGCATAAGAGTGTTGCAACACTGCAGTACACAGAGTGCTGTCACTTGCTGTTACTATGGGGGAAAGTATTGAAATAATTTTGCACATAATGAATGATCATGGGGATGTTCAAAAAGGCCGAGGGAAACAGAGATTTCACTGAACATTATAGATGCATATCTGTTGTCCCATATAGGGCAAATTACATCCTCATATTACAATTTTCAAAGTAATTTCTCAGACTTTTGATTATGAATCTGTAGATGTTATGTTCAAAGAATGTGCATCTCACTGTTCTTTCTCCCTAGAAACAACCACCTTTCTGGAGACAGCCAAGTTAAGCCACTTCTGTGAGGGGGGATTTTGGTAGGAAGCTCAGATTTGGACTCAATGCTCCTTGTACATCCCTTTCAACTCAGAATATTCTGTGATTTTGTGAAATACAGGAAACATACATTTCTAACTTTGGAAATACTGGATGGGATGCGCTCCACACCATGTTTACCTACACATTTACTCAGTATTTGCCTGATTTATGGTCCTATTTTTTGCTGGGCAGATCTTCCCTCTGGAGGTCTCAGAAACTCCTATCTAGGAAGTCTATAAGGACTAAGCATTTGATACTTAAAATTTAGATTTTCCATGCAGATAGATTTGATGTCATGCTTTGCTACTGAATCCATTATGGATATGCTCTGTGTATCAAGCAGAATTAACAGATCCACTGTTTGCGGAAACAAGAATATTTTGGATGCCAAAGAAAACTATTAATTTAATTATCACAGCCACAAAAGAGAAACAGAAGATCTAGTATACTATGAGATGCATAATTCTGCTAAAAAGAAAGCAACCGATCTTTTCTGCTTTCATAATAAAAATGACAAAATAACTATATATCAACATCTTTCCAAATAATATTTTCATTATGAAGGGTACAAAAGGAATTTTTTATTTATTTATTTTAATGTTTTTTTAAATTACTGAACAGAATAACTAAAAATATCAAGAATAAAATCAAAAATATCTGATTTCACAGCTACATCTTCTATCACTAAACAAATTAGGTTGCAAATTAGAATAAAAACAGAGAAGTATTACAAATATATTGATGTATCAAAAGGGATGGGAATTTATAAGCAGAGGTAAACTCCATTTAGCACTGCATTCTTAGCAAAGTATTTCTGAGCATTATCCTTTTTCCTACTGATAGAAAAGGAAAATATTAAGTGCATAAACATAAATTTTACATCCACCCCAGAAGTTTTAAGTTTTGCTGCTGAAAAATGCTGGAAAATATGTAGATGGCTATAGCAATAAAATAGTAATAATAGTAAGGCCTAAACACTAATTCAATTCTATATATGCAATGAGATATTCTTAGCACATTGAATTAAAATATCTAATCAGTAATATTACTGCTTATATGTATTTCCAAGGATGCTTGGAGACAGACTGGTGAAGCTGAGCAGTCAGTACATAGACAGAGCAAATAGGCAAGAAGAGCTTTGTGAGAATTCAGTCCAGATAAGTGCAACATATGCAGAAAGAATGGTCTTTCAAATGTCATAGTGTTGGAAAATGTAAGTAGGGAAAAATTCAAATTCACTCATCAGGCCATGGTTTAAAATTTTTGACCAGTCAGTTATTGGGTTGAATGTGGTAAGAATGAAAAGGATTTTTATTCTGATATACCTATTTAATTTTCAAATTGTAGAACCCAGAAACTAATTGGTAAGCAAATTGGTAAAAGGCTGTTCCTGAGTTTATCTAGACAAAGTTTTTATATTTACAGAAAATTTATTTAACTTTTTCTTCCTATTGCAGATTACAATAGTAACTTGAATATTTGAGAGGTGAGCTTGTATATATTAATTTCAAAAGTTCTGCAACTACTTTGCTGTGAAAGAATAATGTACCTAAACCTAGAATTTGACCAATTTAAATCTTATTAGTACCAATATTTCTCCTGGGACTCCACTTTTACTTAAAAAGTCAACAGCAGTTTAGTCATGTGTTTCATCAGAGATAATTTAATCTGATCATAGTTTTAATTACATGGTATTCACTCGTCTTTTAATGTTAATGTTATCATCACTAATTGTGTCAAATTGTGGATTGAAGAAACTTTTTGACTGTTGCCAGAGACAAACTAAAAAAGACAAAATTTGTACCTCCAGTCTCAACAAGGCTGGATTGTGCCTTCAGTGTGAGCAAAGGAAATGTCTGTGCTCAGGGCATAGTAAAAGCAAGAGTTTGGCCTGAAGAAAGTAAAAGTGGAAAAATTATCTCTATAACCATTTTGTCTTGCCTAATTTCTAAACACATGGATAGGATAGGATAGGATAGGATAGGACAGGACACAGAGGGCTTTCCTGCAGATGCCCATATATTGTCAGGCACCAGAAATCTTGTACTTTCAGAAGCTGTCAGTGCAGGGTGAAGCATGTAAACTGATATGACCCATCCATGTTTATCAAAACATCACCAGAGTCAGGGACCTATCCAACTCTTTTGTTTGATTTCTTCAGTGTAGGTAGTATCTAACATGTCTGTCTGCCATATATGCAAGCTACTTTAGGTAGTCAGATGACCAGATTTTGGTGTCTCAGTTTAGGATGAATATCTCCCTATGCCCCTTTGACTAGACTGAACAGATGTGGGATTAGTCATCTATAACAATATTAAGTGGTCTGTAGTACCCAAGACATCTCTACAGGAGATTCATGACATTTAAAAAAAAAAAAAAAAACGTTGTAGAAAACAAAATTAGGGAGAAGTAACTGTTGTCTAGCTGCATATAATAACACTACATATCTATGTTGATAAAGCTGATGCCTGTAGAGATGTCCTCTGGCTAAGAGGAAGCTGAGATACCTTTTATCATAGATCAGTACCTACATTGTAGTCACCTAAATTTAAGTGAGTTCTAAGATTAGGCAATTGCATCCTGAGAGGTTCATTTGGTTGCCCCATCACCTTCAGAGATGCACTAGAACAACATGATTAGACTCCAGGGTGTCAATGGGTTTCCATTATCGTGTCTGAAAGGGTTTGGGTAGACTAGGGAATCTCATATAACAATAGTTCTCTTTCAGCAAGGAAACAAAAAGTAAGACATTTCTCTTATTGTTCCACTTCTAGTAAAAGCCTGGTTACACTTACACTGTCTGCACCATTTCCATGAATTTCAAAGATGCTTAAAAATATGAATTAGTTTCATTTCAAAGATGCTTAAAAATATGAATTAGTTTCATAAAAGAGGACCCATCTTCTAAAAGTGTGTATTAAGTGCTGGAAAATATAGAAAGGATTTTCAATTGATTACCCAACTTTCACTAATATCAATGGAAATTACTAATAAGTTTGAAAATTTTAGTAGACCTTATCTGCTTCCTTAGGAATAAATAAAAATTCCTAAAATCTATTAAAAAGATATTTGTGTAGAAAAAGAATCAGTATATTGAGCTCCTTCTCAGCTAAAACATGAAGAAAACATATTGTGTTACATATAAAAATATCAGTAGCTAAGGTTGGAGTCTGATTTAAATTTTTGTAAATGTTATAGTTTTTAATTTTTTTAAAAATACAGGATATAGGGGAGAATGTTTAGAGTGAGTGCTGTAGACAAATTATTAGATGATCTGAATCCTTAAGAAATAGGGACCCTACAGAAAACACTTCTCCTAACTTCCCCCATCTATTCATTGTTATGAAGATGTGTTTAGTGCTTAACATTGTGTAATTGTTAAACACAACTCTGTCTGGCTGAAGCCCTGTATCCCAGCCTAAAGCTCAAGAGACATTTTTATCTCCAAATTGTATATTAATCCATAATAGAAGCCCAAGATTCCATACAGCCCTAAATGTAACATGATGAATGTGATGTCCTTATAAGTCAGCAGTATAGATTCTTACAAAAGGCAAACATCACACTCAAATATTGGAACTCAAAAACTAGAACTGTTTGTATTTTCTTGCTTGACTATAATGTTAGATGTATACATTATTTATTAATGGAGGATGGATTTTTCTTTTGATTAAATGCAACTGTTACTTTAACAAACAGATATGAGATCCCCAAGCTCTCAGTGTGCAGGGAATTTTGTCCATGCATGCCATGCCAATGGATTGTCAGTAATGGAAAGTGACGGAGTGTGGAGGGGAAGGGGCTTCGTTGAAATACCCTTACTTTCATGGTAATCTACCAGCTACAAATGCTTATCTCAAAGGACTGCACCTTGCTGTAATTGCTACGCTTTGTCTGAAACTATAAAACATTGTTCCCCTTCCCAAAGCTGTTGAGAATAAGGCCTAATGTTTTCATGTGAGAAGAAAAAACAATACATTTAAATTTAGAATTCAGTAATAGAGAAATTCAGCATTGAATTAATAATCTAATAGTGTTGGAGTATATTTTCAAATCTTTGATATTCTCCCAATGGATGAGCCCTCTGTGGGATATCTACTGTTATAGCCAGATTGCCATAAGATAAGAGGTATAGGAAAGCAAATAAACAAGGAAAACCCCACGAGAACCCTGTCCATTCTCTTTTGTTTGATTCTATAATGATATTGTAGTAGTGATCTCGATTTTGATGACTATCTTCCAGCTGCAGCTTCACTGGGACATGTTGCAATATCTAAGTCCGGAGTTACCCCAGCCCAGTCTTGGCACTAGGGGTGAGATTCACCTCTCTTGATTTCAAACACAAAAATATCAGTGTCTTGAGTTTTCTCTACAGTCTTTGAAGTTAGATAACTACAGAAAATGAGTGATCTGCTAAATGTTTCTTCTCTATATTAATTAGTTCCTGGAAGTACCTGTACTTCTGCTTTATACCAGTTAAAGGCTATACAATTAGTTGGCTAAATTTTAGAGATTAATTCAATCTCAAAGTCTGTGCATGAAAATATCAAGCTCATTTCATTAATGTACTTCAAAGCATAATTCCAAAAGAATCATTGAGACAATAATTGGGTTTTTAAAATAAATATCCTACTTTTCCAATGCTTATTGCTTAATATTTTAGGTGTATTTAATATAACAAAACTTGATTCAGTTGCAACGTTAAGTCGTGGTCCTTCATAAAACATGGAATGTTTTGCAGCCAGGTGACTGGGCAACCAACTGTTTTTCTCCAAAGCAATTAGCTGGCTCCAAAAAGCTATTGTCTTTTTTATATGAGCCCAAAGTGCAACTCTTGGGAAAAATGAAAGAATTCCTATTAAGAGACCAGACTTTAAAAATTCTGTTTATGTCTAATACATTCTATGAAGATTCAAAAGTGTGAAAGGCCACAACAAAGAGGATGCATGGCAACATTGTCATTGCTAGAGCAGGAAGGTTCATTATCACCCCAAGTTGTCATCAAGAGAATATAAATAACAGAGCATCAGACATTGGCATTTGTGGTTGGAATTGTGGATATTCCAAAGTAGAATAAATTACATCTTTGGTTATGGTAGGGTCATAGCGGTCTCAAAACAAGACTATTTGCATATAAAAAGTTCAATGGAGACTAGCAGATAAAAGATTCAATGAAAAAAACACATTTGTCATAAGCTGAAAGTTAAAGTTGGACTACAGTAAAAACAGCAGTGATAATTATACAAAATTTGCTGTGGAACCAGGCAAATTAATGGGTGGACTTCTTACAGGTAATCTAGGTCTGACAGCAGAGTTGAAAGCAGACAAAGTCAAGCAGAAGAGTTTGAAGTATCAGATCTCAAAGTGATATATTTTTTTAACCTATAGATTTGCACCAAAATTCCGTTAGTAAATCTGTTACAGTTATGTTATCTCTTCACAATACTAGCAAGAGAGATGGAGGCTTGAAACAACCTGTCAGGAGTTCTTCCAGTAACAATTTAACTAATAAGTGCACAACAATAAAGTCTGTGGGAAGCACAAAAAAATGCTCTGGACTTCATACATAACCCTCTGTGTTCCATACTGGTTGACCTGATTTTCTGATCTGTTTTTGAAGTCTTCAGCTCTGTATCTTCTGAGGAATGGGAAGACTTGGTTCTGGAAACAGTTTCCTCCATTCCAGATGGCTCCAAAAAAACCCACCGCAGGACGCAGTTGACCCTGTTGGCCATACTGGTGGTGCCTCTGGGAAAATGTATTTAAGAAAGGGCAAAATGATGCACTGCAATTTGGAAAGCATGGAAGGGGAAAAAATATGAAAAATAACTATCAAAACACCAAGGTCAGAGATGGAGGAAGGGGAAGACACATTCCAAGAGCCAGAGCAGATGTTCCCCTGCAGACCGTAGTGAAGCAAGCTGCTTCTCTGCAGACTACACAGGACAATGCCAGAGCAGATATACTGCAGCCTGTGGATGACCCCATGTGGAAACAGGTCCTGAAGGATCTGTGGACAGTAGAGTCCATACTGAAGCAATTCTGAAAGGACTGAAGCCTGTGTGAACCATACATGCTGAAGCAAAAGAAAAGTGTGAACAGAAAAAGTGGTAAAAAGGAACTGTTATGGACTTACTACAACCCCAATTCACCTTACTCCTGCGCTGCTTGGGGCAGGGCAGGCACAGGAGGAAGAGAGGGGAGAAGTGGATAGAGGAGTTCAGAGGTAGGTATTTTTAAAATTTTGATTTAATTTCTCACAATAAAACTCTATTTTAGTTAGCATTTAATTAAATTCATTTTCCCAAGTTGAATCTGCTTTGTAAATTATGGTAATTGGTGGTGTGCTTTAACCCTAGCCATCAACCAAGCCCCACACAGACATTCTCTCACTCCCCCACCAGCAGGACTAGGGAATTAATTGGAAACGTACAAGCTGGAAAACCCATGGGCTGAGATAAAAACAGTTTAACAGGAAAAGCAAAAGCTGTGCACAGAAGCAGAGCAAAATGAGACATTAATTCCTATGGGCGCCTTCCTATGGGCAGGCAGGGGTTCAACCATCTCAGGAGGACAGGGCCCCATCACACATAAGAGTTACTTAGGAAGACAAGCACTATCATTCCAAACATTCCACCTTACTCCTTCTTCCAGCACCATCACTCCAAACACCCCATCTTAGTCCTTCTTCCTCCCAGCTTTATATACTGAGCATGAGGCCCTGTGGTCTGGAATCTCTTGGTCAGTTTGCATCAGCTGTCCCAGCTGTGTCCCCTCCCAGCCTCTCATGCACCCCCTGCTCCCTTGTCAGCACAGCTGTAGGAAATGCAGAAAAGACCTTGTCTGTTTGCAAACCCTGCTCAGTAACTCTGAAAACAAAATCAATTCTAAATGTTCATCCATGTGTTCAGCACAAATCCAAAACACAGCCCCGTACCAACCACTATGTAAAAATTAACTATACCGCAGCTAAAATCAGCACAACTGAGAAGTGATTTCCCTGTCATGTGATGACCCATGAGCTTCTTCACCTTGTTTGCAAGGCAAAGAGGGACTGGAAGCCAGCTGAAATCAACATACACATACCACTACAGCCCTGAGAAATAATTAAAATAATTGCTGTTTTATGACCAAGAGTCCAATGAATAAGCGCACAGATAAGAAACACATCTAGATAAGCAGACGTGTAGAAACATCATTATAATTCACTGTTTCCTATGATGCCAATATCTGATATTTCTGATCTGATCCATTGACTCTTCAGGCCAGAACCTCCAAATCACCACTTCACAGGAAAGAAGACCATTTATGTAGCAAGGAAAGAAATAGAAATATAATGCATGTTTTTTTAAAGGAGGCTTTATATTAAAATGACCACAAAATATTAGGACAACTCCTTCTCCCTTGCTGTATATGTCTACATCTCACATAGTTTAAATGTCTGCACTGGCATAGATTGCATGGTAAGCAAAGAAAAATGAGGAATAGTAGGCACCTTTTATTTTGAATGTAGATATACCAAGGTAAATCTCCATTACAAAGAAGCCTACAATCTGGTATCTGGCTGACACTTTGGGTGCCATGTGGCCCTCAGATTTATTCCTGACTGTGTGAGCACTCAGGGACTATTCAGCTGCCCATGCGAAGCATCCCTATGTCTTGACATGACTGAGCTGTGTGGAACTTTGCTACCGTTTAGGAGCTCACTCTGAACTGTCTTTTCTTTCCTGCCTGTAGATCCTGACTGCAGACCTTTCCCTAAACTGGACCAGTAGATTACTCTTGGTGTAGTACTCCAAGTACACTTGTTGTATACACTTGGTGTACACTTGAAAAACCCAATAACAACCACACTGAGTCTGGAGGTTTCTACCCCAGCTTCACAACATTCAGCTCATTGTTCCATTCCATAGGATTCTGTGGTCTTTCTCAGTTTTTCATTTTAAATGACTGAAATGGTTTTGACCTCCAAGTCTAAAAGGGACTAAGTGGGTGGAGGATTCTGCCCTCAGGCCTAGTATGAGACACTTCCTTACTCATTTTACTGGTTTCTGTGTTTCACTGGCTTCTCAGTGTTACACAGACAACCTGGACAATCTTGCTTTTGAGTAGAAAAGGTGCCCAGAGCTATAGTTAGGTTGAGGAGATGTTGCCCTTGGAACTAGTTCTTTTCCATACCTCATTCTCTCTCACAACTCTTTGTGCAGCCATGTGGTAAACCAGATTAAGTGCTTGGCACATTTCCTCCAAAGAAACTGCTGATTTATTTGTTAGTCTATGAAGAGAAAGGAAAATACTGCTCAAGCCAGTTGTGGATATCCATTACCAAGGAAGCACTTTTCTAGTCAGCACTAAAACAGTGAGAATTTTTTTTAACTTCAATACTTGTATAAAAAGTCACACCTCTATGCTAAGTATTAGTTCTCAGGAAGTGATAAGGAACCTTTCTTATATAAATGAGTCCTTACGTAAAACACCCTTGGAAAATCATCACCAGCATTACATATAGTTGAAAACTCCAATAAAGTAATTCCACAGGGTGGTTTCTCTGGTAGCACTGCTACCTTAGAGGATTGCAAAAAGACTTTTGCTATCCTGGGGTGCAAGTCAAAAGTGAGGCTGAATCTACTGAACAACCAACCTTGCCTCTGTTTCTTATCTGCCTCTTCTTTCCTCCTTTTCTTGCAGTTGGAAAATCTTGCCCTGAGACCTGTGCTAGCTCCAGTGTTCACTGAGGTCATCTAGAAGAAATAATTTTAATTTTTTTTTATTTTCTGAGGGAATATAAGGGCAGGAAAGACAAGGCAAACGGACAATCTTCGGACTTCAAGGGATGGATCAGTTCAACGTTGTGTTCAATAAAACACCAGAACTGACACAGGGGAAATACCTGGCCATGGGTAGTGAGGAAAGGTGTGTGAAAGAGGAATTAAGTGGTCTCAGCTCTATTTTCTAACTGCACTTCAGCTTCTATTTCACTTTTCAGCTCCAGGTATAAAGGTAGCAAGCTTTATGGTTCCCCTAAGGACAACTAATGGTCTGAGAATGATAGAGTTTGGCTCTGTTTACTTGCAATAAATCTTTAGGAGTTACAGGACTACATGATTTTTATGCCAACAGCATTTGAAGCCAGCTTTCTAAGTCATTAAATCAGTTGTTTTGTTTGAGGAAATAAATGGTTGAAGCCACCTTGAGGCTAGTTTGAGGGAATTCACATCCTTGGTAATCTGTGAAGAGTTCCTTTTATCTGTCATACTGTTTTGTGCTACATATAACTGAATTGTACCTAGTTTTTCAGCATGTATGAGAGCTGTCTCACCTAACTTCAGATGTATGCGTCTACCGCAGCTGACCTAATTCTACTATGCACTTTCAGTCAGAGAAAAAGTATTTTTTAAGGCAGTTTCACACAACTAATCTTAACTATACCAGGAAAGACCTTTTTCTTTTCATTGCCCACAGTGGAAACACACTGACAAGTTTAGACACTGCTTTTCTAGACATCTATCTGCCTTTGTTCTGCAGAGAGAGGATAGAGTCTAAAGCAAGTGATATGGCAAAATTACACAAAAACAAATGCTGTGGTGCAAGTTGTGAATATCTCTAAAGCAAAAAGCCCTTGCAACACTATACAGATTTTGTGGGTTTTGTACCACATTATTTCCAGTCCCACCCCCTGCACTGTGTAAGGTACTGCTCTCTGGCATGTCCTGTTCCCAGGCTGGGGTGGTGGGATGGGACCTTTTAGTGAAACCCTACCCTGCCCTGCCTCTTCCATAGGGAGCTCCTGCAGCTCCCAACTCCAGGGAGCCATGCTCAGTACCCATGGAGCAATCATTGCCCAGAAGTGACTTCTTTGCATTGTTCAAACCATGTCTTTAGTTTATTTAATTTATTTAAAGATTAATCCAGTTTGAGTGCTGAGATAATTTGTTGATGAGAACCTTAAAGTGGTAAGTTGAGCTGACCTGAAAGTGCAGTTCAAAGAAGTCACTTGATCCAAAGTAAAAGGCCAATGTGGACATAGTATATGCTTTCAAATTTATTTACGTAACAAAAGCAATTCATTAATGTTTATAAAAAAATACATAAAACATTAAATGTGATTTGGGGACCCTACTCTGGTTTATTTTGCTAGCATACACCCATTGTTTTAGCTCATGGACAGGGCAGACAATGAGAGATGGAATCACCAAAAAGGTAGTTTCACTGAGTTTTGCACCAGTACCTGATCATTTCTTTTTTTGGAGGATACGTTTTCCTCTTGGGTAATATCATAGTAACTTAGGTGTCCTCTATTTGGTCCTGATGTTGTTGTCAGACATGTGTAAATGTAAAAGAACTGAAAGTGTAATTCCAAGGTCACCTCAAGTATTACTAAAACATACTGGATTGCAGCAAGGCCCCAGGGAAGGTTTTAAAATGTATATAGTGACTCCGTGCAACTAGACTTCTGATCTCTACAGCTGTCCCTCAGTATTTGGGAAGATATTCACCGTACAGTTGTTTTCCAGTATTTTTAGAATCTTTTCCCCTTAAGCAATTGAAGTTTTGCTGGACTTCTCTGTGGCTGCTTATGATATATTTCCGTATATTCAATAAGGTTCTAACTATAGGCATTCTCCATGTAAATATTTTTTTATCAGTGACATATAGTACCAAACAACTGACAACAAGAAGAAAACCAAGCTCAAATTACAAGTTGGATGCTTGTCAGAGAAATAAATAACAGTTTGATGTGCCATAAACAGTAGGAGACAGGATTTTAATATGACACTGAGGCAATTTCTTCTATGTATATTTTGATTAACATCTTTATTATTTACTCAAGAGCTTAACTTTGGATGTTGTTCACCCTCTTTAAAAGGCACAGAATACTGGCTTCTTTTATTATCTTGTATTGATTCTGGTTCACTTTGGAAGGATGAGCCGTGTAGTTTCCTTGAGCTCTTGGTGAGCCTTCAAGTATACATATATGCACCAATCAATATATGTATCAAACAGCATTGATACAAAAATCGGAATTGAAACACCAGGGGTTCTAGATCAGGCAGGATGGAATTTGGCAGGGAAACCAGTCATTTTGTACCATCTGAAAGGCCTCATGATACAATGCCTGCCTTCCAGTACCCACTCAAAGAAATGTCTCCTTCAGGTCTCCATCCTTTCTGTCAACATCATAAAAAAAATACCTTGTAGTCACTAAAATGCCTGTAGAACTGGAGAAACTGGATCTCATGAGCAGTATGTTTTCAAGAACAACACCCAATGTCCAGACATGAACCATCAGAATTGGTTTCCAAATGAGAAATTATTTCATACAGCAGTCTTCTCTCACTTACTACAGGGTTTTCAAGAAAAGCTCTCAAGAAACAGCAACACAGAATGACCTATAAGAATAAAACCTGTTTTCACACCAGTAGAAGAGATTGAGGCCAGCCCATCACAGTAACTTCTGGCAGTGACAACCTAACCATGCTCACAGAATATCTCAATAGAATTGTTGTGATAACAGTTTGATAATTATAATCACAATAAAGACACTCTCCAATTGCTATCACAGGCACAACATTCTTGGGGGAAAAATAATTTAAATTATTTCCAATTTATAATAGAGCTGAATGATGAGAAACAAAGACAATATCTAAACCACCTTCCACAAATCCCTAAGAGCACAAGGGAAATATGGAATAGGGACTGTGGTCAGTCCATAAAATCGTTTCTCTGCTACCCTTTCTTCTCACACTTAGCTGCTGCTACTGCATGGACTCTCCATATCTACAATTTCCTTCCAACTTCTCCAGGGTGGGGTGCTCCATGTACTGCAGTGTGGATACTTGCTCCACCATGATCACCTCCAAGGGCTGGAAGACCTCTCTGGGGATTCTCTGCTTCGTTACTTGGAATATCTTCTCTTCTTCCTCTCAGGTGTAGGATTGTTTCTCACTTTTTTTTCCCTCACTCTTCTCTTGGTCATTTTTTTGCCCCTTCTTAAACTCTTTCTCCCCCAAGGTGCCACCCCCGTGGCTGCAGGGATCAGCCATGTCCCCTATAGCCCCCGCTGCCAGCATATGGGCATCTGCACCCAGTTCACCCAGTTCAATGTCAATAAACTTATTGTCAATTGTTTTATCAGCTAAAGAGCTTAGGTTCTAAGCTGAGTGCTATCATCAAACTCATGATCTTTCTGACACTCAATATTAATTTTTAAATGAGGATTTCATTGGAAGAATTGAAGCTAAGCTCAGGGATTTTGGGGTAGTATCTATTGAAGACAGTAGTCTTGTTTTCTAGTATCACATTTTATGTTATCCATAGTGGAAAGTACATAAATAGATGAGGCATAAATTATGCAGGCTTCTTCATGCATTCATTCTGAAGTATATACCCATAACAGGTCTAAATTATATATGAAAAATTGTAAAATTCACTCTGAATAGGCACTTACATGTATATGATTGAAAGGACAAGCTAGTGCACAAACCTACACCCTCTCCAGCTGCATATGTTTGAAGCTGGCAAGGCCAAAGAAAACCTCACCCCATAGCTCAGTGCCTGTTCTCCACCATGGATACACTGCAGAAGGTCCCTCCTCACTGCGAGCACCCAGCAAGCAGCACAGACTGCCACCAGGCACTGCCAGAGAACTCCAGCAGTAGGAGTGGGCTGGATCGTTCATTCTGTTCAAATTGCTGCTTTTCCCCATACAAACAGAAATGAGCAGCAATGTCTCTTCCTGTCTGTCCCACATAAATGCTGCTCAAGAGATAATGAGTACATACAGATCATCATTGCCATCTAAGCTGATACCACAAACAATTCCTTGCTATTGCAGTAATGAGAACAAAGTGATCAGCTTTTAACAGATGATGCTGCTGCCTTGAGTGTGGAAAATGATCAGATGTTTCTTAGAAGTACTTTAAGTTTTATAGCACGTGTGTTGAAACACTTTAAAACGGAGGTGGTGAGTTTGAGCACAAGATGGATTGGAAAGTAGTGGAGGCTATGCTGCCGGTGGGAAGATCATTTTCAAAGGAACACATGGTAAGGCTGGGGAACATAAAATACCTGTTAACAGGCATATAATATATTTGTTCACTCTGCACCTACTAGTTTCAATATCTGAACAATAATTGATGTCTCAGTTGAGAGCAGGTAACATTTGCTTGTCTAACTTACAAAAAAATACCTATTCTTCTATGAGAGAAATAGCAGCTGGAGACATCCATTGTTAAAAATCTTCAGATCCTGATAGGAGCTGATTTACTAGAAGGTATTTTTTTGAAAACTAGGGAATTTGGAATCAAAACAAACAAGTTGCTTAGCTGGTTTTTGCATGGCATGTTGCATAATGTAACGCTTATGAAACTTTGATTCATGAAACAGCACCAAACAACAAACAGGTACCAGTATGGAACTAGATTGAAAGTTTGAAAAGCATTGATTACAGATTATTGCACAGTCCCCACTGCTTCCAGCACCCTTCAGGAAAGCTAAATTAATTTGGGTTATTTGCTAGTGGGGTTTCTAGAGCAGCCTTAAGGCCGGTAGTGCTTGCATGAGAGAAAGGAGTTGATGTCACCTGACCAGGAATCTGGAAAGCTCTGCCAGGGTCACAGGGCAGGTTCACTTCATTATACACAAAGGCAGAATATGCTGAAACTGTGGCCCAAGCCAGATTTTCAGCTCTGAGATAAAGTGACAGCTCTGTGGAAAGTGACCTCATTCTTCATGTAAGTCACAACAAGTCTGTTCCTAGGAGAGGCCTAAGAAGGTGCTCCACTAGTGTCATTAAAACTGTGATAACTTGTCTGAAATATTTTTCCAAGAATTCATAATTACCTCAGCTTGTTCTTGCCATTTCGTCTTTCTCTCATTCTGTTCCTTCTGCTTTTCAAGTCCACCGATGTATTATGGAGCTAATGACCAATCTAGGTGATATGACAGAAAGTTTAGCAGAAAACAGTACAGAAAAAGAATTCAATGCGATCCTCAGGAAGGAGCAACAGCTTTAAGGCAGTCTAAACCTGGCAAAGAGGAAAAATAAGATGTTTTCACTGTGTTCTGTCTCAGGAATAAATGTACTTTCATATACTCAAAGATATATTATATATTTGACATTAACTGGCTTGTTTTTTTGCTACACAGAGTACATTCCTCTTGAAAATATCCCTTAAAGTGATTTTTAATGTTACATCAGACTGCATGGTGCTATTTGGAGGTGAGCCTCCCATCCTGTGCCCTCCCATCTCTTCCCGCGCAGTGCAGCTCAGAAAAGTCTAATAGCAAAAATATATACTTCTCTTCACGGCATAAGGGGAAGCAGGTCAAAAAGGGGGAAGGGGCAAAATGGTGTAAGTAACTCGAATTGCTCTATGGATTTAGGCACTGGTTGTCCAAAGCTGTAACCTGGTTGCTCTGTGATTGCTTCTCAGTGATTTTATACCAATGCATAAACTCCTTGGGGAGAACTGATATGACATTGTCAGATTTACTTTGCCTTTTATCAAACTCCTCTCCAATTTCAGAAAGTGGAATGGAGAGCATAGACAAGATAAACCACTAAAGGTAGAACAATCTGAATTTCTCACTGTGCCTCCATATATTGGGGGTAGGGCGCTCCCTGATGCCAAACATGCATTTCAGTGCTGTAAAACACAGCTAACATTCCTGCCTTTTGAAAACAACACTTGGAAGAGCTATGTTGGTTCAGAAGAAATTGCACTTACCTTGTAGCTTTATGGCCATTGGTTTAAGTCCAAGCTGACATTTTTAGCTCACTGAGTCCCTGGTGGACAGGGGCCTACCACACAAAAATCACTGTACATAATCTTGTAAACTTGGCAGTCAGTGAATTAGAGGAGACTAAAAACCAATGCTGACACAGAATAAATGATCCAGAAGAGTAGGGAAGGGTCTGAGAATGTGATGGGTCAGAGGAGAGAGAGGGAGAGAAACATGAAAATTTTTAATTGGTCACCAAGTATTACTTTTGCCCGAAATTAACATTTTTTTTCTATCTTTTTAGTCACCAAAGAAATTTAAGAGAGGAACAGCCACTATTTAATGGTTTTTAAGGAAGGTCAACTCATTTTAAAAAATCAGGAAATATTTAGAGAATGTAATATCATCAATGATAAATTTTTCATGCACTTGTTACATTGGAAGTTTTTGTTATGGAAAATTTCAATTTTTTTGTTTACACAAAAGCACAATGTGAAATAGATCTTTTGCTATTAAAAATAAAACATGAACACATTTCTTCCTCCTTATAAGTGAAAACACAAGGAATCTGTGGCAGAACTGCTATACAGACATTAATTTAGAAACATCCATTTACAGATACAGTCTCACCTATATTGTAGTATTGTTTTGTTTCTGAAAACTGGACCACATTCAAATATTGAAGAAGCCCCAAACACCATAGAGGAAAGAATCTATGCTTCTAAGTTTATCTCTTACAAGTAAATGTTGAGCTATTGCCAATTGTCTGTCCATGTTAATAAGCAGAACAAATATCAGTTCATTAAGACCTAAGGATTTAAGATGTGCTGCAGTAGTTTTCCATTACATTACAAATTTAAATACTTTTATTCTGAATTTTCATGTAGAATCATAGAATATCCTGTGTTGGTAGGAGCACAAAGGATAAACATAGTCCAACTGCTGGCCCTGCACAGGACACCCCAAGATTCACACCATGTCCCTGAGAGTGTCCAAACACTTTTTGAACTCTGCCAGGCTGGTGCTGTGACCACTTCCCTGGGGAGCTTCTTCCAGTGCCCAACCACCCTCTGGTAAGAACCTTTCTCTAATCTACAAACTAACCTCTCCCCTTCAGGCCATTCCCTCAGGTTCCATTACTGTCACCAGAAAGGATCAATACTTGCCCTTCTGCCTCCCCTTGTGAAAAAGTTGCAGACTGCAGTGAGGTCTCCCCTCAGTCTCCTCTTGTCCAGGCTGAGCAGACCAAGTGACCTCAGCCACCCCTCGTGCGGCTTCCTCTCAAGGCCCTTCACCACCTCTGTAGATCTCCTTTTCACACTCCCTAATAGCTTTACATCCTTTTCATATTGGGATGTTCAAAACTGCACACATTGGCAGCTTTTTCAGACAAGAGTTCTTACATTTAAGTGTATAATCTTATTATCATCCCTTACTTTGTTGAAACTTCCTGTGTGAGTAAGAATATTTGGTCTTCAGAGAATTTTGTGGAAATGAGTCCTTAAAGTGTTTTGGACCTTGGATCTGTCCATTTATTTGAAAAGGAAAAAAAAAAAAAAAGAGTGAGATTCAGGAAGAAGTGGTAGAGTCATCCATAGGGAGACTACTTATGCATGGGACTAGTTATAGTGTATATCCTTCACAGGCAGCACAGTAGGAAATATGGAGGAAAGATTTATAGGAAGAGGATATGTCATTTATTAAGAGATAAAATAACCATCAGAAGTTTAAAATGCCCTAAACAAACCATTCTATCTATACCATAGTTTAGCTTAGGCACAAAAATGTACAGCTGATACTTATGCTTGAAGGTAATGGTGAGGTAGAAGAAGTTAGATTAGCCAGAAAACCTCTGAATTTTGAAACCAGAAAATGGCAAGTTCTAAGTAAGAAAATATTTATACTGGTCAAAAAAACCCTTTATAGTAACCAAGAGAGGGGAAAAATTCTATCTTTAAATTTCTATCAGAGACAAACTGGGATATCTAGTCTATAACAACCTGAAAGTGAGGCGATTTTGATTTATGAGATAACAAGACAGTAGTGAGTAAGGGAGGTAACAGTTATTCATACTTTTGAAATCCATTATTTCATAGTCTTCTTTACAGTATGTTCAAAAAGTGTTAGACCTTCCTTGATCTCAAGAATGCCTCTTAGTCTCCTGATAACAAGGGAATCAATTAAGAAGAATAGAAAAGAAGGGTCCCCAATGGGTTTTTTCATTCCCTTCTTAGGTCACGCTCAGATTTATGCAAGGGAAGAAGTGATCTGAAAGAAAAAGGAGCAAATTATCTCATTTTTTTTCTGCTCAGAATTCTTTAGGTGGTAAATTTATAGCCAATAAACTCAAATTACGTAGGATGGGTTTCTACTGACATCCTGAAAACCTCACAGTGAATTAAATGAACAGTTGCTTGCACTCACCAAAGGATTATCTCATTTACATTTTCAAAAGGGATTACAGTGCCTTTAAAGGACAAGCATCTTTCGGGCTAATTAATTTTCTCAGACTAACTTGAAATATATGGTGAGCACTTGATTAAATATTAATATGGGGTATGGGGTCACACTTTTTGCAGTTTTCTAAATCTGTTATTTTATTGTCAGTGGTTCAAAATGTAAGTATGTACATGAATGGTTTTTTTGTGGATGTGTATATTTATGTGTGGTGGGAGAAGAGAGAAAATTAAGAGGATTAATGGACATTTGCAGTATCTGACTCCTTCCAGGGAATATGGAAAAGTGTGCCATAAGTGAACAGAACACTACACATTTAATTTCCACTGGTAGTATGATGTGGTTTTATAAATCCAGGAATTTCTGAACATTATGCATAGATATATGCATAGATATGGGAATATTTAGTCTAAGCTTTTCATATAAGCATTCAAAAAACATCAGGCTGAAGAATGTGGAACCCAAGATCAAGGAGAAGCCCCACACTACCCCCTAGTGATCAAAGTTTGGTGACCTCCAAATAACAGAAAACACAATAAGTGGACTTTAGATCACAAGAACAAAAAAATGCCCAGGAGCGATGCAAGTCACTGCTGGTGTTCTTTACTTAGGATCCTTTTCATGATAGAAGAATAAAGCAATGGCTGTCGAAAGGCTGCAACTTCCAATTCCTTGGACTGAAGCCTCAGTCTTGGTAACCAAACAAATATAAAAATGTATATATTCAGAAGGAGGAAAAAACAAAGCCTCAGGGGAGATATTTCAAGTGTTGTTAGGATTTGTAATAATAAAATAAAATAGAAGATTTTATTGCAACCATATAGTTGCCAAAATATGTGTTTTTTCAGTTTTGTGAGCTATGTGCATTTTTCAGGTATACCGTTTAGCAGATATCATACATACACTATTTCTTAGCTTCACATAATCTTGAAATAACACAAACCAAAAGCTAGGGTTATATGTGTATATATGGTAAACTAATTAGGCACTAGCTTATGCATCAGAGAACAGAATCTGAATCCAAGAAGAAAAAGGAATCATCAACAACAATTTCAGTGCAACTTTGTAGAAATTTTGCCATGTTTCATAAAAGTAATTTGAAAAGTATAAGAATAGGCAGGGCATATTCAAATTAAATCAATGGACCAACTCATGTGTTGTGAAGTAACAGAATTGGGATTTCTTAATCTAATCAGGATGTCCCAGGATAAAACTAAAATTGGTTTTGTATTCATTTTGTCCTGATATTTTTTCTATGACTGATAAACCAATCAGTTCTTTGGCATTCTCTAACAAGTGAGAAATCACAAACTCACCTCTCTGAGAGGTACTGCTTTTGTTGACATGGATTTTATGCTTTATCCACAGGTTGGTAATCTGCAGTGGGTTCTTTCTATTCCACATTACTTAAATAAAAAACCTCTAGAAAACTAAGGCCTTTTAATTCCATTTGTAGAAGAGTTAATTTATATCCTTACCAGACCTCAATATGCTTGTTTGTGATCCTTCACAAACTCAATTTTACATTATGTTTATTAGCACAGTATCTCAGAACCTTCCAAGTCAAGTCCCAGCAGGAAGTCCCAGCTTTAAAGCTCTATTACTCTCTCTTTCCAAGAGGACACCCCTTAAGGTCATCTTTTTCACTATTTGTTTTCCTTTAGCAAGTTCTGCTGTGTGCATCCTCTTTTCTTTTGTTGCAGTTGTGGGAAAGCTCCATCCTTACAGCTGGCAAATTCATAATATATAGGGAAGGGAGATTTCAAGAGACCTGACAGCTCTTGGATTAAAATCATCAGGGCCATGGGATACTCTGAATTGATATTCCATTTTATCATAGGTCACCAGTGTAAGACAGACCATGCAGGAAACAGTTAATATTGTGATGAAATATATATAGAGAGAAATAATTCTAATAGAAGAGGGGGAAAAGGGAAACCAAATCAAGCATTAAGGATTTCTTAGAGCAGAGGCACTTTCAATTGAGGCAGACAAATATTATATTTACAGGACAGCAATAGCTGAGACAAGCTGTAAAATCAAGGTAAAAAGAAATATTGGAGGCATGAAAAGGAAAATCCACAACATCAGAAAAAAAAAAATCAAATATCTTTGAAGAAAAGAAACATCCATTACAACCCCCATATTCTATAGGCCTTTCCAGAGGCACATACTTACAAACATTATACACTACCTTCAAAATTTGATAATTATTATAAATTCATATGAAATGAAAATGAGAAAATTCATGCTGGTCCTGTACCTGTATTGCAAAGATGAATATTTCATCCCATTTCTAGTAACATTATTGGGGGAAAAAATAGAGTAAGAGACTGATACTTGGCCCGAAGGCCAAGTGGCACGGTCTGGATCACATCCAAAATGCTTAGGGCATACTCTCTAGAGAAGATGTATTGGACAAAATTACCTAAAGCAGTCCTCAAAAGAACTGGGAAATATGTTGAAAATTAATTGCATAGGTACTCAGGATTGTAGTGCTTGACTCATCTGATTTTATTTGTCTGTGTAGACATGTCTAGAACTCTGCATTAAGCTAGAAAAGAGGCAATAATTTTGCACAAAACAAAGCAATTTAAAATGGGGAGGAAATATTTTCAAGCCACTTACTGCATATTTGTACAGACAATTGAAGAGGAGACTGTCGGACTTCATGCATTTAAGTTTTGTGATAAACACAAATAGTTGATAGCTTACTACTGCTGAGGCTGATCTCAGTTATTAAATTCTGTTTCAATCTCTCACAAAACTCTGACACAGCGTCATAAAGTCTAGAGAAGTCATACTTGTCATGCTCACAGGTACAGCTCTAAGAATAAACAAGTAGTATACACATTTTAATTATTAATCCCTTTCCTTCTTACCTCCCTCGAGATTGATTTGTATC
Organism: Zonotrichia leucophrys gambelii; assembly: GCF_028769735.1. NCBI lineage: Eukaryota > Metazoa > Chordata > Aves > Passeriformes > Passerellidae > Zonotrichia > Zonotrichia leucophrys. The sequence continues at coordinate 49,291,268 of NC_088169.1, forward strand.
TGTTCCCATCTCCTTATATCTATATTTATTTTGTTTCTTACACACATGTTTAAATTTAATCTGATTGTGTCCTTAGGCCTGTTGTTGATAATTAAACCCACGTATTTTATTCCCTACAGCATTCATTGCAAACTCTGTCTCTAAAAATGAGTCTGAGGCTTCCCCTTGATCTATAAAATTATAGTTTTGGTTTCTCTTCTGATTAATTTTGTATTGGGTGTAGTTTTAGATTTTTCAGCCATGGTAAATAGGCCCTCCTATTTTTAAATCTGAAGTATTTTTCTGATCGATGTCAAATGAATGTTTGACCTGTAGTTCAAACCTGCTAGCAAAGATGGAAAGAGTAATGCCAGTTGTGTCTGGAGCTGTAATTTCATTTTTTCTTTTTCTTTTTGTTTTTTGTTCTTCTTTTTTTTTTTTTTTCTTTGGCTAAACTTATTAGTCACATGCCTGCGATGTATCTTACTCAACCAACTATAGGTATAAGTCTTTCAGAAAAAAAGGAGATAGAAGGAAGGAATTGACCAACAAACTTGCGTATCTAGTCAAATACAGTATAGCAGAGAAAAATTTTCCTTTCCATTATGATTTCATACACTATCCTAAGCTTCACAAATTCCAAGCTCAGGGGTCTTCTTGACAATAACATAAAACCAGAGTGTAAACTCCATTTGCCCACTTAAATAGGCATGTTGAATACACAAGAACTGTTCAAAGGAGTAGTGCTTCCAAAACACCTAGGAATTGATGATATTTAATCTTTCATGTTTTAAACTAATTTTATTTCAGTTTTCCCTAGGTAATGCCATATTAACCTATAATGACAGAAAAGAATGGAAGTTTAAACCATAATCTTTGGATCTGAACATGTTTCTACGTGGCAGATGAATGTCCAAGGAAAGATCTTTCTGTATGAGCACAGAATTTATTTGAAATAAGTACACCATTGAACATGTGGGTGGGGCAGGGACTTCAGAAAATGTATATGTAGCTAGAAACATATATTCTTATTTTACCAGCTGTATAAAACCCTCTTTCTATATATCTTTCTTTTCTTGGACCATTAGATCTTCACAGGAAAACTACAAAAGTAGTGTGCATAAAAGCAAATGGGTCAGTGAACAACATTCCAGGTTTACAACATATAAAGTTAAACAGCTTCACTCATATCATCACTAAAGGAAAATATTTTTATTCATTCATTTTTCTTTCCCTTCCCACTTTGTGTTTTTTGATATGCTGTGCGAACACATATATCACATCAATGGAGTCTGGACCCTTACCTTGCCATTTTCTGATCCTGTGAATAGAACCTGAGAGATTCTTTAAGTTGCCCTCTTCTGCCTTTTCCTTCATCTCCTGAAAAAAATGGCTGTAAGAATCTTTAAGAAATATGTTCATAATATTCCACTGTAGAACACACTGTAAATGAGGTTACAATGGCTTCATGGAAATCCTAGCAGAATTTAGCCATGCATTTTGGCTGTAAACATATGTATGTTTTAGCATGCATGACTGCTGTGTAACCCGAGGACACACTGTGACATTCCTATGTGCTGCCTTTGACAACACCAATTGTACATATTGCTTGTGAGAGCTTGCTGCTGCTATGGAGATGTGTCAGAATGTTAACACTCTCTGTGAGCTTTCATGAACCATCTAGAAAGTCCAGTATTGTGCAGGTAGAAAATTAAGTTTACTTTCTTGAGAAAATCCTAGAAAATGAGAACAAAAGTGATGTTCTTGAGCATCACCAGGGAGGTGATTTCCACTTTCTGCAAAGATCTGGGCTCATCTGGAGGTGCATCTCTGGGCTCCCAGTGTCAAAAAGGATGTAAGGTTGTTACTACCACATCTGTTACTGCTATTAAATAGTTACCTAACTCTGAGTACCTGCACCTTTCTTATGGAACAGACCCCAAAAAATCCCAAAGGAATCAGCATTCCCTTGTTATAAATCGATATTGAAGAACTAAAAGCAAGACAGTCTAATGCTGCAAAAAGCACTTTTCAGAAATACGTAGACCATTTGTCCCAATAATATCCCTTGAATATGAGTGCCCCTGAAGTCTCCATGTTACTGCCATTATTTGCTCTCTTTTGTCATTTTTTTGTTCATGTAACTGTTCCAAATACTATTGTACACTGGACACCTGTGGCTCGTTTTGAAGGCAGATCATGAATGTAGACATAGAGCTTCCCTGTTTGTCCCATCTGGAGAGAAACAGCAGAGCTTTCCAATAAAGATGAATTGCTAGAAATGTTCCAGAAGGTAAGCCAGGGGTGTGTCAGAGGAGCAATGGTGAATGTGGCCAGCAGTGGCCTGGGAAGGCTGCAGCCCTACTCAGGGGAGCGGTGGCAGCACAATGATCAGTGCTCAGGGCAGAGCTGCTCCTGGAAAGAAACCCTAGGGACAGCCAGGTTTGAGGAGAAGCTTTAATACTGTTGTGGCTGGTATTGTTTCCAAATTTCCAATGAAGACAAACCTCAGGAAAGTCAAAATTGGAGAACTGCTCAGGTCTTGACATGGAGAGGTTATGGACTGAAGCATTGTGTTACCACCTGCACAGGGACATATTATCGATATGTGGTTGTCTCAAGAGACACATTTCTGAATTTTAGTAGCCATGTGTATATCAGACCTGAGGAGGGAGAAAAAGGAAGGTTTTGGTAACTCCGCAACAGATCATGTCTTGTCTCTGCTGCTTTAACTAATTTCAGTAAACAAAACCTTGAGTTATACTTATGCCTTATTTACCCAAATACTGCTCAATTGAATTTGGCAAATTTGAGTTGTATAGGAGCATAACTTCATAGAGGTTCTCAGGTGGCTGATCTGTTTGTCAAGAATATTCTGAATGTTGTCCTCAGTTCTCTTTTGTTTCCCCTTCTTGTGAAGTGTTTGGTATGAGATACATTATGAGTTAGGCATTACACTAAAAAGCATTCATTCTAAACCAATATTTAAAGCTAAGTTTTGCTCTGATTTCTGCCACATAAAGCAACAATGTCATCATGGAAACAGTATGAACTAAAAAAAATCTGCTTCTATTCCTTTCAAAAAAGAAAAAAACACAACATAATCTGCATGTGAACAATTTATGAACATGGTGCATCCAAGGGTATCCCCTTGGTCTAGTATTTCCACATTTGCAAATTGTACGTAAGTAATATTGTCCTTGTGTTCTATTTGAAGGAGTAACATGATAGGTAATAAGTATCTCTAAGAATTTATTGCTTTTACTCTCAAAATTTGAAGAAAGACAGTGTCTTGATTTTTTTTTTTTTGTACAGAAATGAAAAACACTGATAATATGGTGCTAGCTGCAAGTGTGTGACCTGTTGTAAGATTTATTAAAAAAACCCAAAGCTATTTCTTGTTTCTGATCACAGCTTTATATACCAGACATTGACAAAATATGCAGAAAGTACAGAGAAGAGTACAAGCTAATCACCAACTTTGGCTGTCAGAATATTTTGCTCTGGAACGTAGGTGATTATGATTCAGCATAAAAGGCAGCTGCAAGCCATTCAATACTGTCTTTCATTGGAAGGGATAAGAAATTATCATCCAACCTTCTAAATTACACACCTTCTTTCTAACTTTGCCAAGATTCATTTCTGCCTTCTCTTTCAACCTTTGTTAAAAAAGAAAAAAAGAAATTTAATGATACTATTCTCATTATACAGCTATCAGTTACATAAAATATCTTTGTTTAGAGGCCTAATAAAATTGGTCATATAAAGAGGAAATGAGATTTTGAATGTAAAACGAAGCTGACAGTGCTCTTCTATTACTATGGTCTTATTAGGAAAAATTCTCTGACATCTGTTTATCCCCTGCAGCCAACCTTGTATTCAGAACACAGTAATTGATTCACAGCATCCACTGGGGATCTAACTGGCTCACTTTTCCACACCGCACTACACAGGTATCTCTGCAGCTAATTCTGAATGTACATCTACATCGTTATCTCCTGGTGAACTGTGACCCGAAACACTTTGGAGGCCCAGATGAAAGTGCTTCCTCACCCCTCCAGTGCTGAGGGTGCAGGCGTTTCTGCAGCGCAGCAATTCACCCAGGACACCCAATCACAACCAGCCCCTTTGAAGCCCCGCTCAGCTGGGAGACCATGAATGATTCATGGCTTCTCTACACACACTAAAGGGGGAAGAGCAAAGCTAGTGTGTATTATTCAGGACTGCATCCTCAATAAGCCTCCGTGTTCAGCAAATTGCTACAACGTTTTTCTGCTTAGTCCTCACCTGTACACAACATCTCTTTCTGTGCATAACCTTCTCATTTTAACAAAGATAGGCTGATTATCTAGGAGGCTGTGGTAATTAACACCAGTAAAAATAAAGAAGTCCAGTGTCAGTGCACAAAGCCAATGTTCAAAGGATTATAAGGAAATTATAGTAGACCAGACAATACTAGTTTTACAATGGTTGAACTACCATTTTTTGTTTACCCACTTCCATTTCCACAACATCATAGGTTCATTTGGAACTCAGTTTAGTTGTGGGTTTCAGACTCTGTACATACCTTATTTGTTTGATGAAAGACTATTAACTCCTGTTCAAGATATCACAGAAGCTGATATTTGCAATTAATAGCTGCAAAAGAACCACTGAATTTCCAGGTATTCAGATAGTAAAGCCAGACATCAGTTATCAAACTGCATCTCTTAAAAGGTTCTTTTCTTATATTCCCATTCTCAGAAAGATTTCCAGAACAAAATATAATTATGGCTTAAATAATAAATTCTATGTTTGCATTCAAATACCTCATTATGCACCTGTACTGATAGGATCACAAGACAGCCAACACCCACTAGTCCTTCCATAGCATTCACCCTGCTGAGGGTGCTGAATAGATCCTGCTGAGGTCACAAGTTCATAACCCTGTTCCTTAAAGGTAAAATTCAGAAAGGGGCAAAGACAAAAGGTAAGTTAGTTCCCATTGTCATCTTCATGGCTGGCATACAGATGAGGTAGCACAGCTAAACCTCACTCATGAGAGAATAATGTAAGTGCTGAGAAAGTAGAGAATTTAATAAACTAGTTTTATAACTGCAATTGTTACATTCCACCTTCTCAAGATTCATGCCTTCAGAGATCACATAGTTCTCATCATCAATTTCTCTTGTTTTCAAGGGCAATAATGATTAGATTAATTAATTAGGTGAACACCGATTTACAGGACAAAAACCCAGGGGATCTGGGTGTGCTGGTTGAGAGGGGCTGAACATGAGCCAGCACATGCTTATATGGCCAACAAGGCCAGTGGCATCCTGGCCTGTATCAGCAATGGTGTGGCCAGCAGGACCAGGGCGCAGGGATTGTGCCCCTGTACTCAGCACTGGTGAGGCCACATCTGAGTGCTGTGTCCAGTTCAGGGCCCCTCAGCTCAGGAAGGACTTGAGGTACTGGAGTAAGTCCAGAAAAGTTCAATGAAGCTGATGAATTTTCTGGAGCACAAGCCTTACGAGGAGAAGCTGAGGGACATGGGGTTGCTTAGCCTGGAGAAAGGAGGCCCAAGGGGTGACCTTATTGCTCTCTACAGCTACCTGAAAGGAGGATGTAGCCAGGTGGGGATCAGTCTCTTCTCCCAGGTAACCAGTGACAGGACAAACTGTGCCTGGGGAGGTTTAGGTTGAGTGTTATGAAGAATTTCTTCACAGAAAGGGTGACCGGGCATTGGAACAGACTGCCCAGGGAGGTGGTGGGGTCATTGTCCTTGTCATTAAACACTGGAGGTGTTTAAGGAAAGATGGAACATGGTGCTTAGTGGCGTGATGTAGCTCACAAGGGGGTGCTCAGTCATAGTTTGGAAGTCAATGATCTCAGAGGTCTTTGGCAGCCTAATTGGTTATGTGATTCTGTGACTTAGGAAGACTTTATTGTAAGGCCTATGATGCACTTGATTTGAGGTCCTAAAAACAGGGTCCACCACAAAGGAAACAGCCTGGTAGGGCTGAACCTCCTAGCAGAGAGGTAGCCACAGTTACTTATCTTTAATCATGAGAAAAAGAGAAGAGGAGCTGTTTATAGCCACTCAGGAGCAGCAAATTTCAGGGAAAGACTGCCTTACCTGTGAAATCTAGTCTCACTAGGTTAGGGAGATGGGTTCCTTGCTGTTATTCCTTCTGGCTTTGTGAAGCCTGTACCTTATACTGTTGGCCAACTTCAGTAGAAGCTAAGAGCTCTTGGAAGCAGGAATTTTGGATGGAAAGTTCTCATTTACCTGAAGAATTAGCCACAGAAATGAAGCACATAACCTCTACCCCATGAAAGGAATCTCCTTAATCCATGCAGATGAACAGAAACCACAATTAAAAGAAGAATTTGCAGTGAATCAAGAAGTACTTCCTTTGCTGTCCTGTTACAATTAACAAACTCAGAAAATGGGCAGGTTTTTGAAAGACCCTATTCCTTAGCACTTTTTTACCAAATAATGGTCTCTAGTGCAACATGTAGGGCTTTGGCATGACTTTTCTGAGGTCCTTAACTCTACTTTTCCAGGATACAGAGAGGATAGTTAGTTATTGTTTCTGTGTATTCCACAGTCAGACAATGTACTTACTCTTAACTTGCAATACTGCATGTTAATGAATTGTTTTCCAATAATGTTGTACAGAAAAGGAATACTCTTTGCTCACATTTAAGTATTTCCAACTAACACCACTAAGTTCATCTATTGAAAACCAGTTAAAATGGTTAGAATCACATCGAAGGATAAGGTCATTGAGCTTTTTTATAGTAATCATTAGAGATTCTTTTATTTAAAAAATAGTTTTTTATAGTAATCATGTGGAGTTTTTAAACAATTAGTGGAACAAGAAGAATTACTAAAGGACAATGACTAAACAGAGGAATATGCTATACCAAAACAAGGAGTAGCCAAGGCACACTGCAATTCAGTAGGGACTGTACATATACAATTTTATATATAATTATATATTATTTTACACATACATGCAAACATATATATGAAATGGTTATATGTGCAAGAGCCTCTGTGTAGCCTCTTTGTAGCCAAAGCTGAAAGTACCAAAGAAAAGGCCGTGACAGTCATCTAGGATTCATTGGCTGAATGTCCTGAGTGAAGGGAGATATAGTTTTGGTCCCTGCCAATGCCTCCCAGGCTGCAAAATACCTCTGATCCAAAAAAGGGCAAATCTCTGTCTCCTGCTGGGCTAACCTGTGATTGTTGATTAGGCATCCTAATCCCAAAATGTGCATGGAAAATTACTCCTTCAACTCCCTTTATGTTAATGGCTGTCTAGAAGAGATGTGTGATTAGGTCAGTTTTTCAGTCCCAATATTGCTATATAAGTCACCTCCGTGTTCAAACTTGGCTCTTCTGTTAGACACTGAGTTAGATTCAAGACAAGTTCTCACAGTCTGTCAATGGCCATTGCAAGGTGATGTTCCTATGCATTATTTAGAGAAAATGTGCCTAATTTAGACATTTGAACAGTATCTAAGGGCTAGACAACCAAAGACTAGGCAATGCAGTGCTCAACTCTGAAGGGTCACATCCCAAATTTTGTACATAATTTTAAGACTCAAAGGCTTGTGTCTCTGTCAAATAAGATAGACATTCAAGCAGAAGCTAGGAGCTGAGCTGGGATTTAAATTGATTGATCAAATGTTAGCTCCTGAGACAGATATCCTAATGTAAATTACAACTCATTTCTTGAACACTGGATTGTTAAAACTGTTTCTAAATTTTTCAGCTAAATACACAGGGAATTACAGTGTATTCTGTTATCTAAACATTAATATTAGGAATATCTTCAATTTAGATTTCTGTAATCACTAGGCCCTAAATTTATAATTAATTTTACTCTATAATTTTACTTTATGGTGGGTCTATAACTTTAATGGCACAAATTGCTAAACCTGAAGTTTAAAGAAATAAATTAGGTACAGCTTTATTGATCAGTTTAATAATAACCATAAGACAATATTTTGTTTAAAAACACAATTAAACTGATTTTCTGAATTATAAAATTGCTTCATTAATCAAACATTTCAGAATTTCCAACAGAAAAATCTTTTGACTGAGAAAAAAACGCCTTTACAGATTTGTAAAATTATGTCTTCCCTAAGAAATGTTGTGTTTTAATTGCTCTTTGTGACTAGCTGTATATCCTTTCCAGTTGTCATTTGCAGTATATAAAATTGTTAAATTTTTCTACAGAGTCAAACTTTTTTTCCTCATTCTTCAGTAACATGCAGAACACACAAAACATCTCCAGTCATTAAACCAGTGAAAAGAGTAATAAGAATAATACCGAAGACAATTATATTATTGAGAATGTGACATTATTTTGCAGATTATAGCACTCAGAAAAATAGTTTCAGGATCAAATTAAGGATGTAGACACAATCCACCTCTTATTTACCCCAGAATTCCTCAGGTCTTCATTTCTATACTCCTGGCTTTTAAGTCAGAGAGTAAAAGAGATATAAGATCTCTCTAACATAGCACAGATAGATGAGAGAGAAAAGCTAAACTTTCCCTTTTTTATATTTTAATTTCTATTGTTTTGTATTTACATGTTTAGCAAAAAAAAGTGTCAATATTCCCTTAGATCTGCAATTTAGCAAATAGCCTTATGCATATGTTCACCGGTATTTAAACAATTAAGTGCAGGACATAATTAATATGTGAATACATATGCTAAGATTGTTCTTCTGTAAATTTTCTGACTACAGTGTATGGATCTGTAGTGACCCTGGGTTCCCTTTTACACCATTTCAAACAAATGGGCATTTCTAGCCTGCAATTCATCTGAATTGTTCCAGATGTCTCCTTCTGTTGAGATGTTCCTATCCCTAGTCACAGTGTCAGGAAAGCGATGATCTGGCTCAGATAGATATCCTTGTGCAGTTCCAAATCTGTGGTATTTTCCATACATTTTCAGCTGTCATGCTGAGAAGAAAAATGTTTTGAGAAGGGCTCTAAAAGGAGGAAGGTTACCAAGAAAGACAGCAAGGGTTGCAAGTAAAAGAGCCAGTAGGAAACAAAGCATGTACACAAGAAAAGCATCCCAAGCACATGGAAAGCTGGAAGGAAGGTGCATCAAAGTGAGCAGTGGGTACTATGTCAGAAAGCAGCGTCATGAGACAGGCAGTCAGATCTAAGGGATTCAGAGCCACCAAGGTGAAACCAAAAAGCTTCAGTTCTCATCAATTTGATGGAAATGTTAGAAAGATGATCACTAGAAAAGATTTTCACTAGAAAGATGATCTAGTGAAAGAACCAGAAGAGCAAAAACCTACTGGGGCACAAGTAAGCAAGGATTGCTGCATTTGCGTGTCACAAATGTAGAAACTCCATGGAAGAGGAATTTACAAGCATAAGAGGAAACAGCATGGACCAGGGTCTATTATAATATATCATATACATGTGCATCCTTTCTGAGGACATCGTGGCTTGAGATTCAAGTATTCCCTCAACTACAATGAGTTTTAGGAGATGAAACATCTTCACTAGAAGCATTAAAAAAGTAGTTCAAGTATTATTTGCTTTCTTCATCTTTCAACCTTACCATTTCTTTTTCTTTTAAAAAGTTTCCAGGCCATTTGGCACACATGATAGTCTCCTGCCTCTGAGTAACTGAACAGGTTAACCAAGCCACTGAACACTGAAATTAAGCAGACACGGTAGGGGACTCTTGGTAACAGTAACTTGGCCTTTCAGGATGAAATATGGGGAAAGGAGGAATGAGAAGAAACTTAGAAATATACAAGAAAGAATAGCCCTTATCTGACACAGAAAAAGAAATTCCTTGCCTGTAAAGAGGGCAAAGAAAAGTGAAAGATACTTTAAGAAATGCAGCTTATCATACATTCTTCCTGTTCTGCAAAGTTTCTGAAAACAGTATGCATGATTTTAGGAGTATTTAGCGCACCAATCATCACACTCTTGTAAAAAGACATATGAGTGCAGACAATTGCACAAGCCATCAAGGTTTTTGTGTAGGTCTTTTACTTCTCCTGCTGTCCAATGTATGCAAATAATGAATATAAGCTTCAGCTTTACACAGTTCTAGTGTGGCTTCTTAAAACTTCAATACTACCCCAATATTGCAAAATGAGCCATTTTAAATTCACTATTCCTGTTGCATCTTTGAAGGCATCTGCTTATAGCCAAAAAAATCATTAGGTGTGGAGCACCAAAAAATTATTAGGTGTGTAATTTTCCAAGGAACTACACTTTTCTTTTAACTGCATTAGTATTTAGATGGTGGAGTGTCTTGCAAGCTCCGTAGCTACAGTTACAAAGTCAATTACATGATAAATAATTTTTAAATCTACAAGCAAATGGAATATTTACAAGATGCTAAATGCTAGCAGCATAAAGAATGAAAAGAAAGAAATTTTCTAGTTTTATTTTATTTCATAAAATTTTATTAATGTTTATAATTTCCAGACAAGAAAACCTATCATCTAAACAATTAAATTGATAAACATGTTAAAATACATATTTGTCTCATTTTGACAAAAGAAAATTCTGTTAAAATGAGAGCAATAAAATTTAAATGATTAAACATTGGGATAACAAAGAAGTAAAATTCTTCAATAGATATGTAATGGGCAAAATGGCAATGGAAAATAGATACCATTGTTCACAAAAAATAGCAAAATCAGCAGTCAGAAGTTGTAAGAAAGTCAAGTCAGGTGCGTGCAAAACTCAACCATCTCTTCTTTAAACAAGTCTCGGTTTTTACTTTTCTCTATGCCTCTTCTGGGTGCACTTTCACATTTCAGTGGAATAAGGAATGATTTCACACAGCACTAGGTAAAAGTTCATCTTTGGGAAAGTATGTGAAGGAAACTTCAGAACATTTTGAAGTATGAGAATTAGTGCTTCTAACTCTGAACCTAGGTACTAAAGCCAAAGAAGGAAAAAACTCCATAATATTGATTTTTCCTCAGAGGAAAAAAGAGTAGCTGTGTTTCTACTGATCTTTATCTGCTGAGCTCTCCCTTTCTGGGGCTACACCTGAGTAAAATATCTAGGCTGTGAGCTTTATCAGGTCAAGCTATTAGGAACAGTGAATTCATATAATGTTCAGGGACCTGGTCTATGTACCCCTGCTGATAGTCCATCCTCTTATAGAGGACTTTTCTTGTTATTAATTAATCTCAATACCTAGCCTTTGAAAAACATCAGAGTTAGGATAATCTCTCTTGGTCCATTCACACTCACTTTTGATTAGCTGTGCCTGTGAACTGCAATAAAATGATCCCTGTCCAGCTGCAAGTGAGTTAACTTCAGAGCTACGCACAGGGAAACCGTGTTGGTGCATTGCTGCCTCGTGGAGACACGGGTTTGGCCAAGGAGTTACACTGATTTGTATGTGTCCTGCCTTTGTGGATTGCTGGTGCTTTGCTCCAAATGCACCATCCCACTGAGAATCAGCCAGAGTTTCCATGGACAAACACCCCTAGAAAACACTGTTAGGAGCGCAAGCTGATTATCCAGGCTCCCCTCACAGGGACCCCTGCAATGCTAGTTACAGTGAGAGCAGTCAGATCACACGTGGCTGCAGCAGAAGTTCAGTGAGGCCACAGCCTCTAGGAGGGACATCCTTTGGAAACAGAAATGGAAAAATTGCAATATTTATAAATATTAAATCAAAGTTTAATATGTCTATCCCCTATCAATTAAAACCAAAGAGAGGCATAATGTTGTACTTGCAATATTGATCACTTTAGGAATATTTTGAAAATCCAAATTTGAAATCAAGGGTTCAATTAATGGCCAGTGAAACATGACTAAATTGTTCAAAAGAAAGGATGTCCTGAAGGCTAAACTCTTCCGGAATTTCATCATTAAAAGTCTCTTAGACATATGAAAATCATTTAGATAAGGACCTTACAGATTTTTCCTATTCCTGAAAGTATCTCTTTAAGAGATCTGCACTTAATTTTATTAATTTGGAGACGAAAGAAAACAGGCAGATGCATAACACTGACATCTTTATAAAATATTTAACAAAGATATCTGTCGAGGTTTTCTCTATTTTTTTTCACATGGTAAACTTCCATCTACTACTTGACATAAAACAACAAGCAGGATCTGATCTAAGCCAAACGGGAAAAGTATATCAGACCTCCAGAAATTACTCTAGTAGAGAAAAACCCTTTTTTGACTTTCACACTTATGAGATAAGAGTATTGGTAACTTCTCACCAGATAAACAGTCTTTTTTAAGCATTCTTGACCCCTTTTTTCACTAGGTTTAACTCTTATCTGTGCAATCAAACTGGACTCAGCTGAAAATTCATTAGTGTTAAGAACTGGCCTGATTTCTCTGAAAGAAAGCAATTTAGAACAAATTGGGATAATTATAGGTAGTCTTGATGGAGAAAAGGTGAATGGCTCTAGCTGAGTTTTCTCTTCTAACACGCAGGAATATTTTCAAAACCAGTTACCTGGAATGAGTAAAGGGACGTGAGCCTGTATAATTAAAAGGCAAAGGAACCAAGTAAAGGGTTAATCTATTAGTCTTCCCTAGCAAACTGTTCACTTGGTAGGAAATAATGGATCTTTTTCAAAAGAAAACCTTAGATATTTGCACTTATTCAAATTCTCTTATGGGAAGATTTATTGTATTCAAAAATTACCCCAATACATCCAGATTATATAAAAAGAAATATAAAATATATCCTCGCAAGCACATAACCATACACATACACATGCAAATATATGTTTTTTTAACCAGATATATGTTGGTGTAAGATCAGTTAGCCATTTTCTTCACTAGTTCTTGCCACTGCACATTAAATGTTTGTGACTTAGAGCCACATAAGAAAGTGCAATCTATACCAAAAACACCCCTGCAAAAACCAGTAGCTCAGATATACATTCAAGTCACTATGTCTCTACTTTTACCTGCATTAGCCTTAAAGGTTGCCAAGCAAAATTTCATATGTTATAGGGTAAGTTTTTTAAATCTCTTGACTTTATGCATCATTGATGTGGTACTTAAATCTAGTATGTCCCACTCTCAGAAGTCGTGCTCTGATTAAACAAACATCCCCATGATCTGAAAACCAAAGGCAATCCTGCAGTAATGGTTCTTCTTCGACAAAAAAAAAGCTATAATGCCTCCTAATCAATGGACCAAAGCCTAGAAAAAGGCAAAAAGGAGTATTCATTCAAACTGAATGGAAGCAATGAACAGATACAGTGCTAGAGCCACTTCCCTAGGAGTCATGCTTTTGCCATATATAGATTCAATTCCATGCCTTGATAGAGGACATTTCAATAGAACCAATAAGTGCCGGCATCTTAGAGCAGAAGTTGCTCTTTTCTCCTCTTTACACACCATGCAACATTATCATGTGTTACATTATCATAAACATCTGCTTTTGGAGTCTGCTGCATGTGTTACTTAATTATTTTGTCATTTACTAGACTTATACCATGCACAGAGGATTTTCATCCCAACTACCTAATATTAATTTGAAGTCATTGGTCCTAAGTATCATTGCAGAGAGGATTTTGTATAATACACCATGTTGAAGAAAGCTGTTTGAAAAGGCTATCAAACTCTCCAAAAGAATTACATGTTCATTATAAATTTGCTTGCTTTCTGTACATTCCTGTGAGAAACTTCTCCAAAGATTTACTAGTGCCAATGCAAGAATATATCTGAATATGCATGCTGTAATAAGATTAAATATGCCTGTTACTTTAGCATTGTATAGTAAGCAAAACTGTTACTGAACTCTTTGATCAAGTGCTAACAAATGATATCTCTCACTGCTTCACATAAGATGTGCACTGTGTTTATTCTTTGTTTGATTTGTGCAAGAAAACCTGGATGCCTTTTGCACAACTTGCAAGAAGAAATTACAGTAAAATGCATGGTATCTGCTGCAACCACCAAGGCATATTGTTCTGTGCCACTCCCCTTGCAGAATTCATGCAGCCCTGCATAAACTTAGTTTCTATCAAACCTCTCTCTAATCTGAGAGGAACAAAATCTCACTCCAAATTAGTTTGTACTGTTGATAATACCAAGAAGTCCACATACCAGAAAATAATGTGACTGGGTCAGTGTGTGTCTGAGCCTCGTTAAAACTGAGCCATTTTTATGTATAATGAACAATTAACTTTATGCAAAATTCCTACTATATGTACTTGCCTTGAGGCATTGTTTGTTATTAAAGACAAAACAAAAATTGGGGTCTTGATCTGTCAAAGTGCTGAGAAACTCAACTACTCTTGAATTCAAGGCATGTTCAGTACCTTCCACTCTTGTTTAATTCAATGTCAGTTTAAGGTACTCAGCTTATCCACGAGGTTCTTGGAGACCTGGGGTTTGGGCGCTGTTGTTCTCCAACTCTGCAGTGTCACTTCTTATACATCTCACACAGACAATGCCCTCCTTAAAAAAAGCAAAGTCTGCCAGTGCCAGCCATGCTGGATCAGGCACTTTTGGAGTTGTTTCCCCCCATGATGTCATGAATTTTGAAACACTAAGAACATTAGACTGTTTTCATTTGTTCCTGGTCTTTATGCCAAGCCATAGGAAGTTGCTGCCTTACAGTGATTCCTATCACATTTTGTAGTGCCTTATAACAAGAATACTGAAACAAATGAATCTTTTTCTTAAACATTGTTAATAAAATATTAAATTGTATATTAAAATTTTCAGAACGACATTCTCCTCTCTTGAACTAATTTATAGAGGAAATAAAAGAAATTTTTCTGAACTTACAGTGATTTAACCCTGATTTATATTAATATAGGATATGTTGAATGGAAGGCAAACACATTTATGTTTATACAATTCATAATTCCATTATCTATATATCTTTACATAATTTAGAGCAATGAATCACAGTAATTTTCCATGCAATAAAAATAACAATCCCAAACCTCTTTTATGTTTATTGCATCTGCTTGCAGTGTTACCTTGATTTTTCATGCTGAAGTACCTTCTGATTATTTTCTTTTATGATTTTGTTTTTCATCTTTCACTCTATTTATCTTCTCTGTTTTTGTTCAGATGTACAGCCTGAAAACACAACTCTAAAATCTGACTCTTTCAGCTTTGGTCAAATTAACACACTGCCATTACGTCTGACCTGTTACAAAGAGTTCCTTAATTTTCCCTTTACTAAAATTTCAAATAGCTAGCTGTCAAAGCAATGCATTTCCATTTGTCCACTACATAATAGCCAATTAAAAAAATGTGTTTAACCCTGCTGCTAGGGAAATGGATCAGCAAACATGGAAAAGAAAATATAAAGCAAGGGAGAACAGTTTTTAAAGCAATGAAATGTGTTTACAAGTGTCTGAATTCAAATTCTAGCCTGTAACTTTACAATCAAATGGATGGATTTGCCTACTGGTCACTTGCTTTCAAACTAGTGCAAACTAGAGAATCCCAGCTTAAAGTTATTGGTTTTGTTTTTCCCTCTTATGAAGTGTCTCGTCCTTAAAAAAATTTAATATGAAAAAGATTGGCTTGGTGTCATAGTGAATTTTTATGAATATCTGTCTTTGTATACATCTTGCTCTTACTTGCCAGACAAACACAAACTAATACTAATCTTCTGTCTAATTTTCCTTTGGGCTCTGGTTACTCTATAGTTTATTTTAAACATCATTTTAAAGGACTAATTCAAAGATTCTTTTTTAATACATTTCTCTTGCAGTTAGTTGAAAGGAAATACAATTGCCAGCAAACCAAAAAGCAAAGATGTAATACATATGGCATTTTGATCTGGATGAGGAAAGCAGAACCAAGACAGATTATATCCTTTTGGGTTACATTTGTAGGTGGTTTCAAAGAACTTCCAAAATAACTGTTGTTCTTCTCATCTGCTTTTTTGTTTTCATTCTATATTGTACCTGGGTTTATTTCTCTTTCTTGGGAGAGGGTATGTTTTGATATTGCCATCTCTCAGATTTTTTTCTTTCTTTCTCTGTTTAAATGTGAGAGAGCGTGTTGTATGTCC
The DNA here is from genome assembly GCF_028769735.1 of Zonotrichia leucophrys gambelii. Lineage (NCBI taxonomy): Eukaryota > Metazoa > Chordata > Aves > Passeriformes > Passerellidae > Zonotrichia > Zonotrichia leucophrys. The sequence goes on from NC_088169.1 coordinate 49,307,263, forward strand.
ATTTCTTGTGGTTTATTTTTCCTTAGAGAATTCCCAAGACTATGCACTGACAGATCCTGGTATCCAAGGGGGAGTCTACTCACAGGATTAAAGGCGAGAACCTCAATTAGACTATCTCTGATTTCTTCAGATGTTTTTTCTAATCTTTTAATATGGGATTAAAGTCTCCTAGAACCTAGCTTGCCTTTTTTTTAGCTAAGGTCTTTGTTGCAATGCAAGACAGAGATATTTCTTTCGCCTTATGGAAAAAAAGGAAAAAAAAGGGAAGTAGAAAGGCAATAAGAAACAAAACAAAAAAAAAAAAAAAAAAGCTTGTCTCTTTTTCCTAATTTGGAGTCATTCTAGTCCAGATGAGGATAATGAACTTTTGTCAGCTCTTATGTGATACTGCGTACAAAATAGCTTGATAAGCAATGTGAAGCATACACACGCTTCCCAATGATCCGCAGGAAAACTCCCTCAGAGACTGATTAGCCCATGCTTGTCACAAGTAGGGGAGATAATTATGGGGGCTTAACAGTCTATATGGTGGATCTTTTGAGAGGAGAAGGGTAGATCTAAGACTGTCTCGTGGATCAACTGTAATTTTTAATATTACAGATAACGTGTGTGGTTTTTTTAGTATATCCCAGGAGCCCGGGTAGTGACTCTTCCCATAGAGTGACATCATATTACTTTCTGAGAAGATAAAAATTGTTCAAATTAGATTATCCCTAATTAGTATAATCGTATGAACCATTCTGAAAAGTTTATTGCACCCATGCTGGCAGTCTCTGATTCCATATTGAGAGCTTCTTATTGCTAATCCTTAACCATGGAAATGAATTCACGGTACATTAAAGTAATGTTGTTGTATTTCTTCATTTAATAAACTCCACATTGTACTCTCATTCCAAAGTTAATAGCTATTTTTATCAATCTCTATATATCAGAAAACAAAATATTTCAACATTTTTTTAAGTACAGACTATGTAATTCTAGCAATAATTTGTATTCATTAAATTAATATGTTTGTTAAGCAGAGATGGCAAGCGACTGGGGGAGGGGAGTTTTAGCAAATGTTCTTTACTCTCTTTTATGAACACAGACATCCTGTGAACACTCAGTCCTGTGTATGTGTATTGAGCCACTAAGCAGAGCAGTGTGAAACGTAACCACACTTCTGCTGTCTCGTCTGCTTTCATTGATTACAGTGGTGTTTGTGGATGCTCCATCATCCAAAAATAAAGATACAATTTTCCCATCCGACAGGTGTGAGTATTTTGCTGAAGTAGCTTTTCTTGTTAGAAGGGCGTAGAGATTTGACACCTCTAACACCTCACAAAACCTTTTTGGCTTTTGACTCTTAACTGCACAACCCAGCAATTTTACATCCCTTCCAGTACAGCTTTCATCAAGGTGATACCCCACACCCAATATTTCCTTTTGATGTCCTGCCTAAATTTTTCACACCTTTCCCACCACGTTTTTGTGTATGATTTGGTGGGGTTGCCAGCCCACTCACCTGGGCTGCATCGCTGCAGTTGCTGCACTGTTATTATGTGGTCAGAGCAAAGCAGCTGCTCACACATTCCCAGAGTGCCAAATCAGAAGAACTCATAGGATATGCAGCTTTCACTGGAGGCTCGATCCTCGTGGCACAGGTTATCCCTCACTGCACAGCAGGCATGAGCTTTACTCTGCTCAACTATGTGCAGCCCTTCTATAAAAAATATACAGCAAATTAGATTAAGAGTAATTTTTTTCCTCCGCTTCAATTTCTGAAGGGTATTCAGAGCCTGTGGTTGTTGACAACAAAGACAAAGTCTCAAAAGGTATGCAGGCTTCTACAAACAGCCCCTTAACAACATTCTGGGGAGATCCCAATCATCAGTAAATTGAAGTAACTCTGTTAAATTTAGTGAAGGTTTCACTGACTCTGTCGGGAGGTTTGACCCTCTATACTGCATGTGCATTTCTGTTTTGAGCTAAGAAAACACCATGTCTACAATTTCAAATTTTGTTTGACCTCTTCTTTGCAGACAGAACAACTGAAATAGTACTTTGTCTTCCTCTCAGGGTGATGACCCAGAGGGCGAAGTCTCTTTCATTTGCGTGGTGGTATTGCTCTCACTGTGTCTGTCTCTGAAGTTTCTTTACCACAGAAGAGCAATAGGACCGTAAAAGAGTTTTAAAAAGCAGAGAGAATCGCACTTATGATTATTTCTGGGTCTAATCTTGTAACAGAGTAAGGCTGGGATAATGCACTCCGTAGTGACCCGAGGATCAGTCAGACTTACTGAGACACATTTCATTGATTTCTGACTCTGAGTTGCAATTGATCTGGCTACTCTTAGCTGTCCTCACAAAGCTAACCAATGCCACTAATTCTCTTAAGCAGCAGTCAAGAGATGCAGATAAAAGCTGGTAATTCACCGTGGCTCAAATATCATGGCTCTTAAAAAGAAAATAGAGGGTTTATGCCTTACTTATAAAAATGCATAATCTTCATGCTGACTGCATGTTGTGCCGTAGTGGAGTGTATTTCAAGGCTATTAATTAAGGCAATAAAAGATTGAGAGCTCAGAAAAAAACTGCTCCTAACAAAAACAATAATTCTATCTTTAGCTATGAAAATAGCTGTAAAATCAAATATAAATGATATTTTTTATAGAATCATTGTACTTAGATGAGCCTGGGAACATGGGAAATGGCTGGTTTTGCATATCTAACATTTTTATTTCAAGACAAAGGCAGGCAGTTTAGAGAGAGCCACAGAATATCTAAGTGTGATATTTTTGGCATAGGTCACAGCATATGAAGGAAGATGCTGTGCCAGAAGCAAATACGAAAATCAGACAAATATTATCAGAATGAAAACACTACACAATAGCATGAAGACAAGCTAAATAAATGTGGACAAAGCCAGATTCAGACTACAAATATTCCCTAATAATATTCACCACTTTTTCAATGTGATTTCTATGAGAAATTTTAAGAAATATTGTGCTTTATTGAGAAATTGGAAGAAGGTGAAAGCCAGATAATATTCTCCTGTGAGCATGGTCCCAGACAGACTTTATTGGAAGTGTTCACCAGAACATCAGCAATTCTCTTTCACCTCCTGAAAAATTTCTGGCAACTCATAAAAGGGTAAAAACCATATTGTGAAAATTTGATGCTCAAACACACATCATGGAAGGCAAATAATGATGAGTAGTAAGCACAGTCAAAAGCAGGCCTATTTGTCCAATCCGCTCAATGAAATACATTTGTGTAGTCAAACATCAACAAATAACAACCAAGCTGAGGGGGATTATTGATTATTAAATGGGACTTGACTCACCAAATAAGTTATTTACGTGGAAGAGTTCACCCCACTCTAGTCAAGCTATTCTGTTATTATTTTATACCACTTCAAAACTCCAATCAAAAGTGCATTTCATTTTTGTTGCAGTCCCAGGATGGAATGCATCTTTCTTTTCTTCCTTTGCTCCCTTCTGTTTCTTCTGAAATGGCAGAGGGCAGGTCCCCACTTTCCCACCACACAGGGCCCTTTGCCCAGGCTTGCTCCAAAGCCTTGTGTGTTTCAGGGAGGAAATCCACGTTTTGTGCATCATGCGCAGCATGCTCTGTGCTCCTGTATCGTGTGCCAGGATTGGTGCATGGGCCCTCATTTCTTCAAATGAACTTTGGGGAGCTTAGAGAGGCAGCGAATTTTACCAGCCTAGGCTCCCTGATGGTCTCTGTGGACAAAACTAGCAGCTCCAAATGGGATCTGCAAATGGCAGTTCCCAATTCCAACTCCTCATTAACCTTCTCAATTCAGATGGTGTGATTTTTCCCAGAGGTTCTTTGTCTTAGGAAGCAAAATATCTATTTAACTAAGGGACAAAAAAGTGCTTTTTTCTGCCTGTGCAGGTTTAGTCTTGTTAAAAAAAATAATCCAACTTAAGCAGTTGAGCAAAAAGATACAGAGAGAAAGTGTCAAAGTCTTTTACTCAGAAATTCTGAAAACTGGCATCCTATTTAGAACTGCCCACATATTCTTTACTTCTTGATTTTATAATTCCATACATAAACTTTCATTATCCTTGAGCATTCAGGGATTGAAATGGACCTCTAAGGTACTGCTGTCTACAAAACCTGTAAACTCTCTCAACCTGAATAAGGACTTTTTAAAATTACTTTTTAATTATTGTCTCACAAAACAGATGTTTCAATTTCAACTACTTTTCTTCAGAGTTTTTGTTGTATACAGCACAACTGGTATTGGTACACACAGAAACATAAATGAGATGGCAATATTTCATTATTATAACCTTTTTCAACCTATTTTAATTTTTTTTTACTTTCAGCTGTGATTTGAACTTTTAATGCTGAATTTTTATATCTGCAATGTACTATTTGAGTAATCATACTAGCTTAAAAGTACATATTTGGACTTAAATTTGGGCAGATAAATATAATCATTGGAGCTATTTTTTCTTCTTGAGAAGCAGAGATTGTAGCAAATTTTAACAACATAGTACAAAATCACATAAAGATGTAACTGTAGTGAAAAATTATGTGGACATTATGGAAGAAGAAAGCCGGTTGAGATACTTCTGTCAAGTCTTTTCAGCTACTTCAGAAATGTTAAGAAAAATAAATGTGCAGCTGCTCACCAGAGCCACATGACAGAAGCTAATTTGCATCTCTGCTGGTTAGGGACAGTCCCTTTTCAAGCTGGTTTGTTTTACAGGTAGGCCTAAAGGGAGGAAGCCAACTAGCAATAGTTGAGAATGATCAGGGATCTGGGCCTCAAAATCATTTCTTGGACCTACCCCAGTACTATGTCCCAAGTATCCTAGGTTTCAGTATCTCTGCTCCCTCAGGACATGGCTTGAAGACACTCTGGCCCCTACCCAGAGGACCTACTGGCTTTTCTGACCATGGAAATGGTCACAGTGTGCCTGAGGTTTCACACAGAAACTGGAAGGTTTCTGACATGCATATGGGGTATTCAGAGGCATTCCTGTGTAGACACAGTGCAATCAGTCTGATTTTCTCTGTGGAGATAGTTACACATGATTATTTGTGGTTTTTAAAAAGTAAGGATAAAGCACCTTAGTAGGATGTGACTTGCATATTGCCTCAGTTTTAAATACCCCTATTTAGTCACCAATAAAATACCTCATAAAGTTCAAACACAAAAAGATAGCAGTGGGGTACAACTGAAATCTACTCTTTGACAGACAGCTCCTGCAGTGTAAAAGATCAAACTAAATGTGACTAAAAGTCATGCCAGCTCCAGATTTTGGAAACACCATGATCTTTCAACACCTAGTGTTATATTGACTCATGCAAGTTAAACAAAACTAAAGCTACACAGACTTTATAAACATCAGGCCAAAGAAACACCTTGTGCAGTAAGGTTTCTTTTCCCACAAGTGGGAAAGTATAGCATGAGTTTAGAAAGGATAATTAAGAGCTTTACCTAGAGAAAGCCATAGTGTTAATTCTCAGATGCCTCTATGGACAGCACTGGAAGTGATCAGCAAATGGGCTCAATAGGTTGTTATATGGGACTGGCTGTCAAACAAGAATTTGCCATGCTTCACCATTTCTTTTTGCTTCTCATGAAATAAAAAATAGGTCTTTAGGCTGTTCTGGGATAAAACAAAACTTGGTGAGAAATGTGCTGTCTACAAAATAGACAACTCTGAATAAGTAGACAACTCATTCAGAGCCAAGAGCAGAGTAGACTTTCTTCAAGCTTCACATTTGCCTTTGGGCTTCAATATGAACTCAGATGCCTCTTTAAGCAAGAAAGGGCAGAGAAATTTCTAGAGCAGAGCTTTCCAAACTGTAAGCAAATCTTTTGGCCACTGGCAAACTGCCTCACTCCTTAGGTAGAGAAGGATGAGTAAGTCCAACAGCAAACCTTGAGATATTTTCTCTGTTGGCAAAGTATAATATGAAAGTAACTCCAACAAAATAGTTCTGCTATTAAATTAAAATCAGTTTGAAACCATTAAGAATGCTTATTTGTTCCATCCTCCCAGATCACTGCTGGCTTTTTAGATTTGATGATATCACTGGAAAAACCCTGTGAGCAGTTTATTTCATCATTCAGTGTCCCTTGAACCAATAGAATATTACAGGTGAAATTCAGTTAGAATTGATCTTTAACATTTAAGTATTGAACTCTTAACTAGTCTGATTTTAGGTTTCTGCTGTTTGTAACTATCCACAAAGGATGCATCTGAAATTAATTTTTAAAAGTATATTTTTAGCATGGCTTTTAAATCTTAGTAACAGCTGCTACTAGAAAATATCCCTCCTTAGAACTGATGGTTCTCTGCAGTAAAATAAAGCAATCTCCAGGAAAATGCATAGGCAGGATCCCATTGTATGATTGGTTTCTAATTATCTTTTACTGTATGTTAATTTTAGATACTGATGAGAAAAAGCATTTTTAAACATCACTTTTTAGAGGAAGGTTATGCAGCGACTACAATGGATTAGAAGAGATTCAGTAGAATCAAAGCTTCCTTAAAAATCTGCAATAATGTCTTCCATAGCATTCTACTGAATTCCATAGCAGGCCTTTTAAACTACATTTACAAAACCTCTGGCATCAGAACAAAGAGACAAACAAAACATTTCAAAAAGCTGCTATTTTGTTCAGTTTTATAATGTTGCTTCATAAGGGACAAAGCAGCAATTCTTTTTATATTGTCACGGAAAAGGATAAACTTTTATTACTTCTGTTGATCTTAAAAGTGTCCATTTTAGCCCGTGTTCCGGCACTTAGAGTTCAGCTATTTACAACAGCTGGTTACAGAGCTAGGACACATGGATCCATGGACATAATATCGTCACATTTTATTTGGAAGAGCATCTTTTGTGTAGTTCCCCTTTTGACCAACCAAAATTAAGTGATGATGTCCCTGTACCAGAAGGTAAGACCAACAGATGAGGGAATCAGTTTTTTTCAGCACATTTCTCTAAGCACATAAAAATTCCTGTTTCGCAGAACACAAAAGAAATCAAGCAGACGCTGTTCATTGCTTGCCACTCTTATTCTCTTTCAGCCAACCCTTTATAGCCTCCCACTTCACAATTGTCTCCCAGATTCATAGCCAAGAGCAGAGTAGGCTTTCTTCTAGCTTCACATTTGCCTTTGGGCTTCAATACAAACTCAGCTGCCTCTTTTAGAAAGCCACTTGAAATAATACAGTTTATTTAAACAGGTTTCATTTTGGAATGTTATTATTATCATTATTATTATTATTACTACTACCATTGTCATAATTCATAAAGGGGGTTTGTATTATGAGACTGCCTGTAAGCTATCACAGAATGCCTTGTATAAATATAACTTGTGCAAAAGAGCTCACATTTGAAGTGTAAAATGAGAGACAACAGGTGGAAGGAGCCATCAGCTGGAAGGGAGCACAAGGGAACAATGAAGCAATTACGAACAGTTGACGAAGCAGCAGTCAGAGAACACCAGCTGCTTAACTATTGTGGGAGCTCTAATTACAATTCTTCTTGGGAGAGTGAATTACTCTTGGAGTGCTCTGCCCAGAACCCTCCCTCAGGAAGGAGTACGTGATTTTGTGCAGAAGGAAAATGCAGCAGGGGGAAGTGCGAGTCCACTGTCCTCCTTCCTGGGCCAGGCAAAGCAAACCAAGTTTGCATGTGCAGTGCACTCCTCTTTACACACCCAGAGCAATATAGTACTGTCCTTGAGCTGTTAAAATTTGGATCTCTAACAGAATAAAATGTGGTATTTCAGTATAGGTATCCAGCCATTAAGATAAATCACGTCAAAAATCTTAGTGTTAACGGCTGCATACTATACATTGACATGATCCATCTTAATGGCTTTTCCTCCACAGCTGCTGCGATGTACTATGTCAAAGCACAATATTGAGCCTTTCATTTGAAGTGCTGCATCTTATCAAACCTTCTTTTGCAGTTATTCAAATGTATAATGTCAGCAGATAGTATGGAGTTCATAAGTGGATCTTTGACAAGATGAATCACAACAATACATGGTAACGATTGTTAGGACACCAAGCAGGGCTTAGTAAGAGTGAAAAAGTTCCTGCATGTAAGCACATTAAATTAAATTCAAAAGGTTTGGATTTTGCTTCATATTTAATATAGAGGGAATTAATTCAAACCAAATATGGAGTAACCTGGAAGGATCCTTCCTGCATGTTAATGGAACGTCTTTCTCTTCAGGAATGTGTAGCCCTCCTGATTAGAAGTGAATCTTTTCCAGCAAGGTTAAAAGGAATGTGAACAGCTTATTCCTATGTGCACTGCATGGGAAAGATAATGAGATCTTTCAATGGGTCATTGTTAAACTAGGTTTTTTTCCTGTCAAATCTTGCCAGGTTTATTTGAAGTTAAAACCACGGTGTGCCAGGTTTGACACTACTTCCATCAAGGGAGCCTTCCAAACAGCATGAAGAGACACTGCATGGGAAATTTGGTTCAAATCGCTTTTGTCCTTTGTGCAACTGAGGAGACTTTAGAGTTACTGTCTTAATCCCATATCCACTATGAATACAGAAACCATGAGACCCCCTTTGTCTTGTGCTTTCTCAATACATATTTGCACTGGTGCATATGGCTGAACGTATAAAAAAGTGTTCTAAGACCAGAGGTCGAGTTCATTCTCTGGTAGGGGAATGAGGACACTCTAGAATTTGCACTTCTAGAATTTCAGCTAATTTAGCTGCAATAAGCATTCAACTAATACTGAATTGTTCATATGAAGGAGTACAGTTTTGCCTGGAAAAAATTAACAAGGATCACTAGGACAAAGGCTCTCCTCAAAAACAGAAGCAGCAATTTGTTGAACCCTTCCAAGCAGGGTTCAGAAGGACCACGATTTAGACCATCCTACAGCAAAGTGAGAAAAATCCACTCCCTGGACCATCTTTTTCCTTAACAGCCTAAACAAAAATGTGAGAGTAAAACTAAGAAAGGAAATGCCATTACACATGCACGTTTAGGCAACTGAATCAAGTTCCTAAATTTGTATTTTTGCAAAGTGAATGTGCTACCTAAGCTTGCATTTTGATTCATATTGACAGACTAGTCTCACATATCCAGTGACTAAGAAATCTGATAACATTTGTACGTTCTTTTTTTTTAATCAGTAAGCCAGACAGCTTGCTAATTGGACTGGAGAATTAAAGGCACTGGCCTCTGAAGCAAAATTAATCCATACAACTCTAGGCATTTTAGTCTTTTTACTCGATTCATTTACTTTTTAACCTGATATTGTATCCTATAGTATATGGAATGGCACCAGGCACCTATTTGTGTGGCATGGGCAATTGAAACAAGGCCAAGGGGTCCAAATTTTTACCATAAGGAGCTTTAAATGCCTTTTTTTACTTGCTATTGATATTAGACACAATCACTTCAACACTCATCACCTCTTATCTCTGTATCAGGTCTCAGAAACCAGAAACAGGTAGGTCTACCAGCTGTCTTCCTACAAACATAGCGAACTCCTATGCAAGTTTTGGCCATACATAATGATTTAAGGAGAAGCTATTATACAGGAAAATTATATCTTATGTCGCACATGATAATAATACATGGTGGTAAATTTAAGTTCATAAACCATGACATAGAGCTGAAAACCCCAAAAGTCAAAATTTCTTATATGAAGAAAATTTTATGAAGCTTATGAGCAAAAATACTTACTCATGACCAAGAATGAAAAGTTATGAATGAAAATACATTGTATATATGCATGAGTGATTATGCCTCTAAATCCAAAGTAATATCAGCCAATAAGATAACATGCTCAATTAATCTATATCTCTAAGCTGGGAACAATTTGAGTAGAAGATCATAACTTTGATTGACTAAATATGGTGTTACACTGACTTAAATTTATGGGAAAATAACTGGAACATTTAAATTTTCCTTCAAAATGCCCAAATGTAGGTGAATCGTTTTCAGAGAGTTCTGTCTTAAGGATACATTTCTTTGGTTTTTAAAAACGTTATCAGCTGTATATTTACAAAACTCTTCTACACAGACACATGAAATGTTCAGAACCTTTTATGTGTTTTGCATCATTGCAATAAGAAAGGCAGGACCACCCAAAAGACGCTCAAAAATTCAAGCTGCCTTTTTCTGACAAGGCAATGTCACACCCATGTAACTAAAATTGAAATGGTGTGTCTGGAAGGAAAGTTCCCGTACAAAGTAGAGATGAAAGCAGAGGGAACACATCCAAGAGTCCCACACCCGCTGTGGGCCATGGTGCCACCCTCTGTGAGATGAGTGGCACAGGGCCAACACTGTCACGCTTCAGCTGCCAGAGAATAGGAGTTAATAACTGAAAAGAGTGTGGGGGAGGGTGGGGAATGGAAACATCCCATTTGAGAACAATTTCATGCATTGCCAATAAATGAATATTTGTGAAAGAGATCAGTTCCTGTCACCAATACTATTTTTAGCCTATACTGCACATTATTCATTTCAAATGTACCTAATAGATTGTATCAGGTTTTCTACCCAGGCTGTACCAAAGGTGTGAGTTAAAAGGATGCTAATTCTATGCAGAAAAGTCTGTTTGTTGCTAACAAACTCTTGCTGGACTTAGCACACTAACATACATCCTAGAATCATAGAATTGTAGAGTGGTTTGGGTTGGAAAGTACTTTAAAGATCATCTAGTTCAGCCCCCAGCATGGACAGGAACACATTCTGCTAGGCCAGGCTGCTCAAAACCCATGCAGCCTGGCTTTGAACACTTTCAGGGAGGAGGCACCTGCAGCTTCTCTGGGCAACCTGTTCCAGTGCCTCACCAACCTCATAGAAAAGAATTTCTTTCTTACATCTAATGTAAACCTAGCATCTTTCAGTTCAAAGTGATCTATCACAACATGCCCTTCTAAAAATCCTTATTTGACTTTCTTGTAGACCACTCTTCATGTATAGGATGGCTGCTCTAAGGTCACCTCAGCGCCTTCACTTCTCCAGGCTAAACAACCCCAACTCTCTCAGCCCATCCTTATACAAGAGGTGCATCAGCCCTCTGATCATCTTTTGGCCCTCCTCTGGACTTGCTCCAGCAGATCTATGTGCTGGACTGCCTTTGCTTTGCCCAGAGACCACTGCCCTTGGCACAGAAATGAGGAATTCCCTTTTTCCAGTTCACATATTGCTTGGTATGTGAAACAGTCACTACACACTGCTGAGATAGATGCCTAGTGTAGTGATTTCTTATGTGTACATGTCTAAATACACTTTCTTGTGGATGTCCCAAATTCCTGGGAAAGGTGTCTGATATTTCTTATTGGCTTTTGGCTTTCAGATGCTACACCAAGAAGAAATTTACTTGCAGCAAGTGGAAGAAAATCCCCAGTGTCTAAGACACTTCAAAACACCCCTTACATTCTGAATAACAGTATAGTGTTCCAGGGTTTTAATAATAAAAAATACTTATAAGAATGAATTTTTCAGTGTCACTTTTGAAATGTCTAAATGCCAATACAAAAAGTATGAGTACATAGACACTGAAAGTTTATTTTAAGGAGGTAGAAATATGCCAACATGACAAATGTTTTGTACCACAGCAGAACCTCTTTAGGGAATCAATTCAGTGAAAGGTGGAGTAAGTTTAGGGCAGCATGAAACTGAAAACAGAATAGGCGAGTAAAACACAATAGCTGAGCATTCTTTAATTTTCACAGATAATAGACATTTTTGTAGAAAGAGCTCCATCAGCAAATTCTGCTCATATTGTGTCTTCTGCTGCAATCCCTGTACTCCATAATGCACAATACGTATTTTGTTACCCATTGCCCTGAGATAAAAAAATACCCAGATGTTCAGGAAGACACTTGGTGAAGAGCTGGTGTATATACTTCAGTGCATAGGAAGGATGGATGCTAGAGTAAATGAAGTGAATTATTTTATACCTTAAGATAAGTGTTTATGGAGTGCTAAAGCAAGAAGGATGCAATAAAATTATGAGGCAGCTAATAGAGGAGTACATTTTGCAAGATACTGAAAACAATAAAAGAATGAAATCAAAGTAATAAACAGTATATTCTTTTGTTCTGAGGAAGAAATTATTTTTTAAAAAAACCCCTTTCCTACATTCTATGAAAACAATAAGTAAATGTAGGCTGTATTTTACATACAACTTTAACTACACCATTTCTTGTTGAAATATCATATTTGAATATTGTTTTTAAAGGTAGATTAAAAAGCAATCACAGAAATTCCTGTGTATTTTCCTTGTTTCATTTTGCATTTTTAAAATTTACAATCCTCTTCTTACCTATGTGGAAAACCAGCAGGGATACTGTACTGATTCCTAATCATAGCAGTTAAAAATTTTGTAAGCCTGCAGAAGCATTACTTGAGAGTAAAACAGACCAAGTAAATACACACAAATACCTCAGTGAGAGATTGTGACAGATCACCCATTTCTGGTTTGGATATTTACTTTCAAAATAGAAAATGTTAAAACATATGAATTACTTTTTTAATCCTTCACAGATATGTAGTCAACATTGGTCATTAAGGGTACATAGATTATTTTATATTTTGAGCTTCTACTTATGCCATTTTCAGCCAAGGCAGTTTGATAAGTGTGACCAGAGACCAAAGTCAAGCTACTTAATTCCCAATTGCTGCACCTTGCCCAGGAAAACAAAGTATCAAAATCCCATATTACCAAACTTTAAATATTCAGTGACCAGTTCAATTCCATATAGCTATTTAAGCAAGAAGTTGGGTACAAAACCTGGCATCTATATATTAGTATTGCATTTTTCCTTCAGAAAAAAGTCAGAGGAAGTTTTTCAAAGAACGTGATGAAATATGGAAGTGTGGAATGTGTTCGTGATATTTGACGTTTCATGTTTAAATGATTGTCTAAATAACATTGAGTCAAAATTACTGGGAGTTGATAATGTAAAATAAAAGTGAAGCCTTGTGTGACAGTTTCTTTGAAAAGTACCAGCAGTTGGGCAAACCTATCATCAGTTTACTTCAAGGATTTGTTTTAAAATTCAAAAAGTTGTGTGTCAAAGTCTAGATGAGTCTTATTTAATTATCATTGCTCAGAGCATATCACCTTTCATGGGAGATCAGATGAGGTGGATATTAATTTCTAGTTTCCTTTGGATTCCCTTTTTGACATGTATATTTGATTTGCAGATCCATTAACTAAAAGTCTCTGGACTAATCCTTGCCTTATTTGGCATATTAAATGCACAGCCAAGTGTAAGATAATATGCCTGAAGGCATTGCTGTTTGGAAAAGGAAAATAATAATAATATTGTCACAAAAAGTAGACTGTTGAAAAATATAGAATCATGTTTCCCAAAAAAAACTCAAACTAGGAAATTTTCACATTTTTCAGGGAAATTTCTTATATAGGAAATCACAAGGGCAATCGGAGTTATATGGACTTTTTTGTACGCATTTATATACTTCCTAAGAGACATACATGTATTCAAAGTTTTGAACAGTTGTCATATTTTCCCAAACTGCTCCTCTACTATAGCATAGCATCATTGAGTGGTTTGGGTGGAAGAACCTTAGAGATCATCTGGTTCTACTCACCACCACCACCACCACGAGCAGGGACACATTTTACTGGACAAGATTGCTCAGGGCCCCATCCAACCTTGCCTTGAGCACTTCCACGGATGAGATATCCACAAGATCTCTGGACAACCTTTGTCATTGCCACTCCACCATCACAGCAAAGAATTTCCTCAAAACATTTAATCTAAATATGCTCTCTTTCAGTTTAAAGCCATCCCCCCTATCACTACATGCCCTTGTAAATAGTTTCTCTCTATCTTTCCTGTAGTCTCCCTTCAGGTACTGGAAGGCTGCAATTAGGTCACCCTGAAGCCTTCTCTTCAGCAGGGTGAACAACCCCAATCCTCTCAGCCTTTCCTCATAGGAAAGATGCTCCATCCCTGTCAGTCCAGTTCCTCTGGACTCACTCCAACAGGTCCATGTCCTTCCTGTGCTGGGACCCCAGAGCTGATGCAGCCCTGCAGGTGGGGGCAGAGCAGAGCAGAGGGGCAGAATCCCCTCCCTGTGCCTGCTGCCCACGCTGCTCTGGATGCAGCCCAGGACACGTTTGGCTCTCTGGGCTGTCAGTGCCCATGGCTGGGTCATGTCCAGCCTCTCACCCACCAGCACCCCCAAGCCCTTCTCAGCAGGGCTGCTCTCCCTCTGCTCATCCCCAGCCTGTGTTGATGCTGGGTATTGCCCTGACCCAGGTACAGCACCTTGCACTCAGGCCTCTTAAATAACCAGGTAGAAAAACACTGAGAATGAAAATACTTTGCAAAAGCTGGATCTGTTCTACTTAGTGCTGAGGCAGGTTTCTCCGTGAGCAATGCTGTGTGCACCAAGATCCTTTGGGGCACAGCACTGAGTTAATAGGCCATACTTTGGAAAATGAATGGGAGAGATGAAAAACCTTGAATGTATTCTCACCCTAGAAATTCTTTAAGAAATGCATGATGGTCAAATTCAAAAATAAAATATTTTATATTTAGAAAAAATTGATTATCCCAGGAATAAACCCCATTTGTATTTGGGAGGACTTAGCAGCATCCAAAGAGGTGCAAGTGACACCTTTAAAAGGAAGGAAACCACTCCCATCCTCAGTCCAGTAAGGTGGCAGACAACAGGAGGTCCCAGAAGCTGCTCAAACATATCACCGACTTTTTCCAAAGAGAGCAAAAATCCAAGGAATATCAGTTGGTAAATAACATACACATCATTCATATTCCATCTTTTTGTACATGGCTGATTCAAATTAAATCTTAAACACAATTATAAGAATATATATTACTCTAAACTGTATTTTTTTTTTAATGCAAACTTTTCAAACTTGCTTCACTTGACATCATGTCAGGTACTTAAAAGCTGGAAGTTCAGTGTATGTTGTGTAACAGGAGTCCTTGACCTGACTGTACAGAAAAGCAAGCACCTGACATGCATAATTCAACTCCCCAAAAATTGATATTGATCTAATACCACATGTTTTATCTCACTATTCAAATTCTGGTAGACTCCACAGAAGTCCTTCCATGTAATCTCTTATTAGATCCTATGCATGGTAGATAGACAACAAAATCTGCCACTGTTGAGTTGACTGGACCTACTATTCTTATTAGACTCATGTACAAGCTTAAATATTTTTTGTGCTGTGGTTTCTCAGAGTGCCATAGATAAGAAAATACTGGGTTTAGAAGCAGAAGTCAAAATTCAGTTCAAGTAATTAATATATTTTTCTATATCTAGTTCACTGGGTTAATGTGTCCTCACCTCAATATGTGGACATGGAATTGAATAAATCTTTTGCAGACATCCTATAACACTGAATGGAAATGCTCTTGAGGTCAATGAGTAAATATGAAACCAAATTAATTTGATTCAGCAATTCTAAGGTGTATCATATTTTTCATTGTCCTGCAAATACTAGTTTGTGAAAAATCAGGGCATTTTCTCCTTCATAAATCTAAAACATAGCCATGCTAACCAGAAGATTTAGAAGTAGATTTCTAATTGTGTAATATGGTGGCTTGCTCTTATTACCTCACTTTATTATAACACCTAACTTCACCAAAGTATATTTCAATCCCCTCAGTGCCTTAGGGTATAGGACATATATTCTATAAAGAGGTATTTGCATGATTCCACAAGCGTGTATCAAAGTTCTGACAGTGCACTGAAAATAATTAAAATGCATTTGAAAGGTCTGGCCCTGGGCTTTAGCTCCATTTTTTATAACATGCGTCTTGCTGCCAAATGCAAAATCTCTGGTTTTCCAGACCACCCTATTGGAAGGATAGGAAGCACAAGTGTTACCAACCTCTACCAAATAATAGTCTTACCTGGGTTTTTTGAGGTGTGGTAACTAGATTTTTTTAGCAAGCTATCATCTTTTTTTACAAAATTAATTACTTGTATGATAAATATTCAATCACAATAATTACTTAAGCTCTGCTTGAGACAAGTATTTTGCCCTTCAGCTGAACTAGTATAGTCCATGAAATGTTAAAGCCTCACTTATATAAAAATATAAAATTATGCTTCTATTTGGTGTGAATGGGAGAAGATTCTATAGCAATATTTTGGTACAGTAAGTATGCACAGTTTGGAGGGTGTTTTTTCCCCTTCCCAATTTGATTAATAGCAATAATTTTCATTTACTAAATTATCTTATTACAGTATTTGTAATTTTCTGACTGTTCTTCTGTAAGAACATTAAACTGTATTTTCAGCTCTAATTACCAGCACTTCTCCTTCTGATTGCTCCTTGCACATCTGTCATTGAATTTATGTGCTATTGTTGTCTTTTTCCTCTCTCAGCATCCACATTTTTTGTACACCCAAAAGAAACAATTGATATTGTATTATGGTTGTTTTTCCTGGAGAGAAATGTGCCTGCAAATGAGTCTATTGACTGCTTCATTTTCAGGCAAGTTATCTTATAAAAAATTATGTGTGAGAACTGGTGCATTCATTATGGCTGACCTGCTGGGATATCAGCAATGTGGTAATTCAGGTTTTTTGCTTATTTTAAGCTCTGCATATAGCTGGCAACATATTTTGTTTATATTATTGATAATAAGCAGTATTTGTCTGGCATACTTCCAAGGGAAGCACACTGACATAAGTTTATTTTATATCTCAGAACATATGCTATGGGTTTTTTACACTCTTTCTTCAATATAATTTCAGGAGATCATTGCATCACACATACAGAACTTGTAAGTTTGAAAGGATGATGATAAGATAAAATTTCCAATGCCTTCTCATTCAATTACTGCTAATTGTTGTTATATTCTGCTTGTCTGTGTGAAGCTTTGGTACCACAGAGAGATGGAGAAGGCCATTTCATACATGCAACACATTTGTGAAATGCAGAAACATTTAAAAATAAATAAGAAGAGATTTGGTACTGCATAAGGGGGAAGTATTTTGTGTGTAAGATAATTTTGTTTGGGCATTATCCAGGCAAGTCAGGACCTTGTGGGTTTATGCCTTACAGAGCATATCAGAGGCTGAAGCACCTGCCTCCCAGAAGCACTTATCTTGAAGGTGATGTATTGTCATCTTCCCCCTTCATAGCTCTGAAAATGAACCCCTCAGTTCAGTGGGATCAGATGGTAATAAATTCACATAATTACATACTTGTTAAGGAGGTTAAGGTTATTTTGTTTGGATAACGTGACTATAATTTATTTTGTCTGTAAGGTTTGAGTTTAAACAATATTAATGGTTAGTTAATGGCCTAATGAGTCAGCTACAAGCCATTTAGGCATGCAATGAACCTTTGATTTTCAGTGACTCCTCTAATGAAAGATCTATATGAGTGCCTGTCTACTGTCACAATAGAGATAGCAAGAGAGTCATCTAATCAATTGTGATGGTAAATCAATTGATCTGTAACCCTGTTTTCATACAGTGAAAAAGATATGGAGGAAGCATTTTACTGTTCCCTTATTTCCAGCTGAATATCTATAAATAAAAGAGACAGTTTCCTATTTGAAAATATTCCCTTTATAACTGGGATTCAAAAGCAGGGAGAATCTGATTGATGTCCTATTTTATAGATGTGTCTGTTACTTTTGTCATTTCAGGAGATTTAAAGTTCTTAGAAATTAAATATATGATGCAGAACATCAGAGAGGCTTGCACTTCACTGTCATGTGTAAGGTTAAGGATTAAGATAAAGCTGATGTGTGCTCTACTTGTTCCTACCTCTGAACAACATCCAAAAACTGCAGCAGGATGATTTAGAAAGAAATTTGGAAATGCCATTTATAAAGAAAAAGTCTTTGAACCTTCTTTTAAATAGAAAATGTGGTAAAGAATTCTTTAAGACAGCAGTCTATGATATTGATGCTTCTTTTATAGCCTGTTTCATGCAGTCCTGTGAGTTCCATTACATATTATTCCTTTTGAATTTTGTCCTTAGAACACACAGATTTATTTTTATATCGCTGTTATAATCACAAACTATGAAAACACCAGCTACATGAAGGTGTGTGTTGATTCTTTCTAAGCACCTAATAAGATCTTATCCCTTTTTTTTTAACTAACTTCTTATTTCGGTTATCTGATTCTTCTCCTATCTTCAGATACCTCAAAAAAAGGACAGTTTTCAGAAATATTGGTCAACTTGTTCCTTTCCCCTTCAGAAAAAAAACAGAGATCTTTATGTAAGGCACCCCAGAAGGGGTTCGAAACAGCAGGGGTTCAAAAGCAATATGCTTAAGCAATATTTTTAAATTTGAGGCTTTCATCTCCAAAACAATTCAGTTCAAGGATTTTTGATACTGTGGATGACACAAAGCAGTGTATTCTATGGCTGCTGCATGCAACCTTGCTGCATGGGAGCTGCTGCCACTCTTTTTGTTGCAGTGTCACAGTGCCTCTTCCTTGAATGGTTGACTACAATGCCCACATTGAAAACACCTAATAGGGAGGGAGCCAAATTCAGGTTCCCTCTCCTTGCAGCTAGGAGCCCTTGCTTTGTTAAATAGCTGACATTTGGCTGGAGCTGTCACATGCAGGATAGATGGGCAGGGGATAAACGTTTGCTGAGCGTACAGAGCGGCGCAAAATGACGGTGTGAGTTTGTAACCCGAGGCGATGTCTGTGCTACAGAAGGTGCCTGCAACCGCCCAGCTGACACCGAGCTGCCTCTGTGCATACACATGAACTGCGTTTGCCACGCAAAACAGTGCTCAGCTTGCCTGCTAGGAATGGTCTCCTATCCACACCAGCTCAAGGTGGGAACTCTGGTTAAAAAATAAAAATGGTGCGTGGCCCAGGCCAAAGCTCTTCTGGGCCCACTTCATTGAGTCAACACTAGAGACAGTTCTCCTTGACTCTCTTCAATTGAGGGTAGGCAGAGCCTGAATACCTAAAATCAGATACCAGAACACATATTTGTTTGCCTCACACCACTTTTATAAATGCATTTAATAGTCAGGTTTTCAAAGTGTTGCACCACATGATCAAAAAACAATCCTCCTTTCAGATGTCTGGGCATGCCAAACCATATTCTCCTCACCTGCAAGTGCATATCCAGTCTGACCATATGACCATTCACTGACAACCCACAGTAACAGCCTATCCAGCAGAACACAGCAAATATCAGCAGTTTATAGATCTGATACCTCATGCAGAAACCTCTGACAGCTCTGTCCCCTCTATTTCAAATCACAATATGGAGATTTTCATCAGTTCCTCTGACAATGACCATACTGTATCACCATTAAAATCAATAGAAGAGAGATTTAATATCCAAAACCAAATTCAAGTAAGTAGTTGTTGCAGAGAAAAGTCATTATGGATTATTTTGATTATTTGTTTGTCTGCCAGTTGAAGTGACTGCAGCCTGGAAATGATGACAACCTGAGCATCAGCTGGGTAACAGAAAGCCAAGTACTTCAACCCACAGACCTATCACCCAAGGTTATTGCTTTAGCACTTCTGCTGATAGCAGTCATTGCTATAGATCACACCAACAGATGTACAGTCCCACTTGCCATATTTGTTCCCCAGTACTGTGTGATACAGAAACTGATAGGAAAGGATGAGCCCAAAATTACTCTTAGATGAAAGCACTGGAAGGCAACTAAAATTATTCCCCTATTTTTTTTTCCCCTAAAACCTCTCTACTGTTCTGCTGAGGCTAAAAAAATTTATGTCAGACTATTTGGTATAAAATCCAGCTCAGCATACTTCAAGATTTACAGTTCCCTTTCCCTGGTTTGTAAGATGTGCCTTAGCTGTTTTCCATATGGTCTTATCTCCCACATAGGATAAATCTGAATAGTATGATAAATTATATCCACTGATGCATTGTGGAAAATGTTTCTTCACACATGAAAAGGTCACTTTTTAATCAGGGAAACACAGGCACAAGTAATCCTTTTTTTTCAAATGCACAATCTACTTCCTACTGATAATGTAGAACTTGGAGAGGACTAGTGCCTGTATTTTAGGTTCAAGTTCAGGCAATAAGGCTAGAGATTTAATCTCCATTATTAGCCCTAGGTCAGACCCTGATCTCAAGGCTCAGCTGCCTAAGCCTAGACATCCTACTGCATTTCATTTCCAAGACATAGGATTTGTAGATTAAGCCACTGGCAAAGTGAAAAGCACCAGTGAAAAGTGAATCACCTAAACACCTGAATAAAGCTATACAGACCTGGGATTTCTCCAATTACATAGAATACACACCTAAAATTAGATAAGTGTGTTCATGTGTGCAACAGCCATGAGGCAATAAAGATCAGAAGTGCGTGTCAGGAGCCTGACATTCCTTCTGCACCTCTAGAGGACATGGATGCCTTACCATAGATGCCATAACTTCCAGTCCCATCTGAAAATCTTGGACTACACATGGCAGGACAGCTGCATGAAGTGTAATGGTGAAAACAAGTAATAGGGGCAGAATTCAGATATGACACAAACATCTGCTGGCATGTGAGATGCCATATGATTACGAGATTTTAGACATCCTAGTTAGTGTCAAACTGCTGTCCCAGAAGGACACAGGTCTCCCATGCATCCTACATCATATCCCTAAACTAATTCGTATGTAATGACCAGTTCAGATGCAGGAATTTAGGGCTTTTACCTACACACATATTTTCTGGGATAATTTAAGTGTTCTAGGGCAGATGCATAGGATTAAGTGATCTGACATAAAACCATGATGTCTAAAGAAATTTGGCATATAAACATTAGTGTTTGCAGGGCATTCACTTGCTGCAGTAGGAAGCTGGGGTTAAAGAACCTTTAGTGGATCTTACAGTGGTACTCTCTGTAGCAGGCCATGTTTGAACCAATACATTAAATGATGTGAGCCTCACAATGGCCTTTATCTTACATGGGGGCCTGCAGCTACAGGCACAGTCCACATTAAACAGTATAATACTTCCTTCCTTTTCCACAAATATACTGGGACAGTGACTATTTTGCTTCTCAACCCAATAGGCCATCATTTCCAAATAGAAATATTACTATCTTCTAAATGCCATATTAAAAAAAAATTACACCGATCTTTATTGCTCTTCACATATTTCAGTTCATCAGACAGCATTAAAAAGTTGTGGACTTGGCTATCAGAAATAACAGTCAATATATTTATCTTTTCTGAAATAATCAGGTCAAGCACCTTATGAATATTCCGTCTACTGTCACATAAAATGTGTACTGAATGTGCAGAAAACCAGTCTTTGGAAGTGGCAAAGCAAAGTGAAAAGCACCAGTGAAAAGTGAGTAATCTAAACACCTGACTAGATATTCCTTTTTGTGTACTTTCAGCTCTTACAAGGATGGCTGGCCCAAAAAAAATTGTATCCTGTTTCTTGGTACACTCCAAGTTCAGTTATATTCAGGTGTATCTATATGAATAGAGAAAGTCTTCTTTGATGTTAATACAGCACCAGTTTATCCCTCAGAAAGATAAAAATAGTTTTAATCCATAAATGTTAACAGGTTTTCCTAATATTTTATAGTTCCATTAATTTAGTCTTTTGCATTTAAAGTCTTCTAGCCAATTAACTTAGCCAATGAAGTTTCTAGCAATATCAGGAAAGACTATTCGTGAGCCTTTTTTGTAAAAGTGTAGCTCAAAGAAACTGATCCAATTATTCCCCCTCATGGATCTCTCTCTCACCTTTTTCTCCCCTCAGTGCTCCACTTCATCCTTTTGTTTTTGAGGAAAGGGCAATGACATGTAAGAAGAAATAGTAGCTCATCTGTTATTGATGAAGAAGCAGCACGTAAAGATAACCTGCGATCTCCCAGAAGACCACAGCGAAGTCAGATGGCACTCTCTGATTTGTATTCTCATTTCATACTTATCCTCAAGGAGCCAGGACTTCATGTCACACAGAAAAGTTTTTCATATTTATTAAGTTTTGTTCAAGTTGTTCTACATCTTTTTGTTCGGAATTTCACTGTCATCTGCCAGCACAGACCTCCTTTTATAGGACAAACTGTTGTTACCTCTTTGAAAAGAGGTGTTAATTGGAAATACCACTAAGACATTAGAGAAGCAAAACCCAGCAACTGTGTCTCACTAGTTAAATCATTGCAGCTTTTATCAGGGCATTGAGATGACCTTGGCTATGTTCCAGGTGCCCACTAAGCTGCTCTACCAGTCCCCTTCCTCAAAAGGACAGGGGAGGCAGAAGAAATTATAAGAAGCCTGTGGATTGAAATAAGGAAGCAGATCACTCAGCAATTATCATAACAAGCAGAACAGACTGAGCTTGGGGAAATTAATTTATTTTATTGCCAATCAAATCAGAGTAACATAATGAGAAATAAGGAAAAAATGTAAAATATTTTCACCCCACCCTCCATCGTTCCCAGGTTCAGCTTCACTCCTGACTCTCATGCTTCCTTTTCCTGAGCAGCTCAGAGTGATGGGGTGTGGAAGCTGCAGTCAGTTCATTATGTGCTCTCTCTGTCACTCCTTCTTCCTCACACTCTTCCTCTGCTCCAACATGAGGTCCCATGCATAGGACAGTCTTCCGCTAACCTGTCCAATGTGAATCCTTCCCACAAGCTGCAGTTCTTCCAGAGCTGCTCCATCATGAGTTCATTCAATGGGGGAATCAAACTGGAACATTGTTCCACTTTGGTTCCCCCCTCCAGGGTCACAGGTTTTGCCCTCCAACCTGCTCCTGTGTGGGCTCATCTCCACAGGCTTCAGTTCCTGCAGGAACCTGCTCTGGCTTGAGCCCTCCCACAGGCTGCAGCCTCTTTCAGGGCACATCCACATGCCCCCATTGAAGTCCTACATGGGCTGCAGGTGGACATCTGCTTCACCAGGGACTTACATGGGCTGCAGGGCAATAACCAACCTCACCATGGTCCTCATCATGGGCTGCAGGGAATCTCTAATCCAGTCCTTGGAGTACTCCTCCTTCACATTCGTGTGTGAAAGGCTGTTTCTCTCATATATTCTCTCTCTTCCAGCTGCTGTTGTGCAGCAGTTTTTCTCCCTCTCAAATGTGGCATCACAGATGAGCTGGTTTACACCCATTAACCACAATAATAGAGCCCAGCCCTAGGATCCTGTGTTAATTAAAGTCCAAGTGAAAGTTGCCAATTCCTCTTTAATTCTCAGATTATAGCTTGAACAGGCTGCCTCTGTAAAGGGATTCCTTCCCCAATGGCACCCATACCACCCATCAAGTGAGTATTCTATCACTAAATTCTGGTTGATGGTCTCTTTATTTCTACTGGTTTGCACTGTCACTGGGCTGAAGTTACCTCATTCTCTTGGATATGTTTACTTGATCCTTTTTGTCTTCTTTCCACTTGCATCTGCCAGGTGCAGCTGGTTGTGTGACTTTAGCTCCTCGTGTTGGGCTAGTAATGGTAAATGAGAATATTCAGACACAAGAATACAGACAATCACATTTCCCTATGAGAATACTCATTTTTATGTTTTTTAGGGACTCCTGTTCATATACAGAAGGGATTTTTTATCTCTTCAGTACCTTCAATGCTTCCTCAATTTCCATTGAATTATCACAGTTTTGTAAAATATTACAGTTTTAAGAAGAGCTCTCAGAGAACGTTTGTCAATGTGTGGTTGAGCCCATTTTGGCAATGGTTTTGCCCACTGTTTTTAATGAAATAAGAGAAAGAGTACCAAAACACCTATACAAATAAGGATTAATTCCAGAATCAGAGTAACCCATTCTATTTGAAGAAGCTCATCTTATCTTTATAGAAGATCATTTTAACCCAATAATAAAACATTGAAAAGGTCTCATGGCTAACACTTCTGCACCGGGAAGTTGGTGCCACCTGCATGCCCAACTCCAGTCTGTGTATCTGGCTGTGCCTTTTCTTTTTATACTTTCCCAGCTCCAGTACCAATAATGCTTTTCTCAGCGACCTTTTATTGCAGGATAACAAGTTTTAATCTCCAAGGTGGGATTGACAGAGTACTGCAGGGTAAACAGTGGTTGATCTAAATGATTTTTCTTGGGTAGACATTTAACATGGAAGAGGTAGATCCAGTCATACATTTCTGCAACCTTTATAGCAATACCAGAAGATAATAATACAGGATACATACCCTCCCATTTAATGTCCAGTTTTGTTTTGTGAGAGTGGACTTTTATCAATATTGCACATCCAAACTGGATTGCATTCTGGCTGCTATTGGTTGAAGCAAACTGGCTTGTGCTGTATTTCCTTGTAGGTCTTTTTGCATCACAAATGCAACTTTTTAAATTCATCCATCTCTATCTAAGATGCTGGTCCTAATGAGGACAAAGGTCATGGGAACAGCAAAAGTGTCTGCCTGCCTAACACTCTTTCTGCTGGTGACAAACCTGGAGTTTAGTGAGGGGTATTTCTAATATTTCATAGCACTGTTTCTAAAACTTCTGGTCATTTCAAGCCTACCTGACTATAAGTTTAAGCATTTTATTTTTGAGAGTCTTACTCATTCTTTCTACGAATCCAGAGGACTGTGGATGATATGAATCATCCTAAAATTCCTATATTCCTAAAATTTTATACATATTGTTTAACATTCCTGTTGAAAAATGAGAACCTCTGTCTGATTCTGTGGTTTCAGGTATTCCTTTTCTGGGAATGATTTCCCGTATGTGGGTTTTGGCAATCGTACCCAGTAATGAACAAGATCCTTCAGAGAGATTCTTAAAAACAAGATTTGATTAACCTGTGTACCAAGGCACAATCTTTAAAACCCTGTACATATATATGTTGTCAGTGTATCTTCTAGGTAGCTTAGGTATCAGAATTTTCACTGTTACAGCTTGCTGGCACCCAGCATTCCCCAAGGAACAATTACTACACTCTTGGCATCAATACACACTAGTGTTGGAAATATGAACTGTGAGACAGGATGTTTGCTGTCTTTTATAATATCCTATTTCATCACCCTTTCTAATAATGCTTTGGGTAATGCACTCATTGTGCAGAAGAATGGACTTTGGCCACACTGTTTAGGGGGAAACTTCTCTGTGTTTCCTGAATGGAGAGGTAAATATCTGCAAGTGCCCCGGAACTGTGTCAGAGAAAAGCTATATATAAAACAATCTTTACATTCTCTGACTGACTTGAACTTAGTTTCTTGCTTTGTAAATGTGAGATTTTGGGAACCTGTAATGGTGAGCCAAGTTTAAAGGTACAAACAAGGTCTGGATGCATTTAGAGGTGCAAAAGTCCTGAATAAACTCCAGTAAAAGCAATGAAGTTTATTCAAATTCGTACCTTGAGCAGAGAAATGCTCTGCAGGCTTGAGAAAAAAAAAATAATTCCAAAGAAATAAAAACCCAGAAATCTTTCATGGAGTGTCACTAGGTTAGTGAGTGTCAGTAGCAGACTTTCCATAAGAATCAAAGGTATTTTAAGCAGCCCAAAACAAGCTAAAGGGCTTTTTCTTCCAGTGTTCATCTAGATGCACTTCTTGTTGAAGGTTAATAGATTCTCTCACTGTCTCTATTTCTTCAATGTTATAAATTGTTTTGAGTAATTACATACTAACAATAAAAATATTCAAAAAGTGTCTTAAAACATAGATTACTATTAAATACCTTTGAGTATTAAGATAAACAAAAGGATAGATATACCATCCACAGGAAAGTGAATTTTTAAAAGCTATTTGTTCTTTACACAGCCTTACATTTAGCAAGTTAGAAATTTGGTTTTAATATCAATAATTCCCCTTAAAAAGTCACTTGTCAGGGAGTATTGCAGAGAGTATCTAAGATGTATTTTTAATTTGAAACTATGACAATTTTAAACTATGACACTATAGTATATCAGCACTAATTCTAAAAGTTAGTGTTCAGTTCATCAGCTCAAAGAAAGATATATCCACGTGGGTCCAATCAACATGACTTACTTTTTTAATTTCGCATATCAGCTACCTGAAGCAATATACTAAACTGAGTGGTCCTCTGCTTTCCTCAGGCTGCAAAATATTGAGAACAGAAAGCATTACACTAATTACTTCAACAAAAAACAAATTACTGACACTAGTAACCTTCCATGGAGCTGAATAGAAGCAGAAGTTAATAAAAGTACTGAGACTAGAAAAGTCTGAGCTTACTGTAACAAAAAAAAATTGGTTGAAGCCCTCCAGATCACCTGCTCTGGGAGACATAAAAGCACTGAAGTTGCTGTTTACTCATTTTAAGTTTGTCTATATGAATATCCCATACCAATAAGGAAATTAATATGGGAGGTTGAGTTTTAGCTGTTGATACAAACATCTACTGCGGGTGTTTTCTCACTCACTTTCTCCCTCACTGGACATCCACTGTTTCTTTTGAAGCAGCCAATTGTCACACAATGCAGAGCCCCAGTCAGAAATACTTCTGATGTTCCTTTGAGACTGTTTGTAAGACATTTATACATCACAGCTTGTCTGTTACAGACTAGTGGATATAAGATCAGTAAGGCATCTCACAGTGGTTCACATTGCTGGCAGCTGTTGCTTGACTAGAAAATTTACAAAAGCCATAATTAAGTGAAGAACCAGAATTCCACATACAGAGGAAGTCCTGGAAATTTAGAGTATGCCTTCAGAAGTCCATCATGTGCTGACTCGTTGTGTATAGCAAGTAATAGCAGAAGGAATATTGGAAAAGTGAGTTTTAAAAATCAATTTGTATCTTCTTTTTAGCAAACTGATTCTTTGCGGTTTTTAAAACCAGACACACACACATAAAGAAAGAAAAAAGAAATCACAGAAAAATTCTAAATATATCATCTTTGGATTTTCAAAATTATTGGGAGTAAGAGGTGTGAAGAAAGTGTTTTAAGTGGTAACAGAATTTGCTAGTAATAGCTAATTACTGGCTATTTCAGTACCAGACTGTTTAAATTTATACTGTTACTGTCATTCAGATGAAAGTATATATGAAGAGGAAGAGTAGTCCCTCAAATATGCTAAACCTAGTTAAATAAGTAGATTTCTGGTTGTTTATCTTATTGATTTTCAGCCTAAAAATTGGGCCTGGCAGAGTTGGTCAAACTGTTTATTCAGTGAAGGGAAAATGAGATCACTGTATAGTCAAATAAAGAATTGTACAAAACTCAAATACCCAAATGGTAAAACCATTCATATCGAGTTTATCTGTTACAACTTAGTTTTAATACTTCTGTTACATTTCATTACTGAAACTTTTTCAGGTAATTGTTGCAATTTTCCCATCATACTTTCTTAAGGTAAATACACATTAACACCCTGATCCTCTGCAAGTGTGATTTTGTCACCTTTGAAAGATGTGCTGTTGTTGGATTGTGCCCCTCACCATTTACTTCACTGTAGCAAAACAGGTGCAGGTTGCATGCAGCTCTTATAAAGAGGCAGTGAAACATTGCAATCTTGTTTTCAGGACCTTAGACTCTGCATGGGATTCACCAGACCAAATGTTCAGACTGGGAATTTTTATCTCCTCTTGGTCCCCCCAGGCTCCTTTTACAGCCACTGGAGAGAAATCATAACTTCTTGAGCAGACACTTCCTAAAGCAGACTTCTAAAATAAATAGGATGGATTGCCTTAGAAGTGGCTGTTGCTTTCCACTCATTGTAAAGGATCCCAGGTGACAAGTTCAGAAGTAGATGGTTAATATTAGGAGGTATCAATGCCAATGTAATTGCAGAGAATTGTCATGTGTGAAATGCAGACCAGTTTATTATGAGATTTTTTATGCACTCATAGGTGAAGGAAAAAAATAAAAGAAATAAACCCCAAACATCAGGTGTGAAATTTTTAATAAGTGGGGTTAGTAGACCACTTTGAATTTGGAATAAAGAGCCAAAATATTTTAAGTTTGTTTTGCTGCTTATGTATGGGTGTAATATATTTAAATACCTTTATGAACAATCATCAGTTGGAGACACATCTGCCAATGTCATTTCTGCACATAAAATTGCTCATTTTAGGTGTAGATTTCTAAATTCTGTTTAAGTTCCTTTCTCTTGTTTTTCTTAGGGTCAAACAATAGGAAATACTACCTTTAGGCACTAATGAAGAATATAAAATATCCTAATCTGGTGGTTGAGATGTGTGTATTTTGGGAATTGCAATTAGACTACAGGAAATCTTAATGGGAAGAGGAAGACCAGAAAAGCTAATGCTGAAATAATTTATTGGAGTCAGCAAGTTGATTAAAAATAATACTTTTTTATTTTCCTGAAAGGGAAAGCAGTAATGAAATCATGTGGGTTCAAGGGCTGTCAGAACTGGTAGAGCTGTGCTTCTTTTTCTGAAGGTATTGCAGTTACAAGGGAGAAAAATAGGTAAAATTTGAGAGATCAGCTCCCACAGAATTTGACTGCTGGCAACAAGCTGAGCTTGGCAAGTAATTTAATGAAGTTGCCTGGTGCCCAAAGAAACTAACTGCAGTAAAAAGTGGCTGAACAGATTCACTTCAGAAAGAAACCTCTCAAAGCAATGATATTTAGGGAAACACAAGTGGATTGGATCTGTGCTATTGCCAAAAATGTATAGCCAGACAGCATCATGATGGTCAATATTTACACAGGTACAGGTCTTCAAAGACACATGCCTAGAAATGATCTTACAATCCTGATTGATTGATGCTCTGATCCCCAGTCCCTGAAGTGCTGCTTCTGGAAATGATATACAAATACCATGGTCTGTGTTAGCTCAAAGTGCCGGCAGGTAAGCCAGGTACAGCATTTTGGGAATATATACAAGCGCCAGCTGCTGCTTGCTGTCTATTCCTTAAACCATCTGGTTTGGAGCATACACTACAGAGCACAAAATTCAGGTTATTGCTTGATCAATTCTGCCATCTAATGATTGCATTCAGACAGTGCTTTCTATTACTGCTACATGCTAGTTTTTACTGAATCAGACTTTCTGCTGTCTGGCATATATTTCTGCTCCATCTCAGGGTCTGTAGCAGGGATTGTTGTGCTCCCATAAGAGATATAACCATCCTGCAAAATGTAATTTTTCCTGTGGCTTCTTTACTCCAGAAAGTGAAGAAGGTAGATTCCCTGCAGTGCTGTGTGACTGCAGCTCAGAGGAGATGCTGCTATGAGTCAAGACCACCTGGTAAGTAAAATCCAAAAAACTTCAAAGACCCTCCAATACCAAAATCCCAGGAGAAGACTCCCTCTGGAACTACTGTGGCTTTGAAGGCAGACCCCCCCTTTTAATCCTAGCCCCTTCCTTATTGGAAAGCTGAAGAAATACCTCCCACTGTGCCTCAGGCTGATTAAAAAATACACCGGGAAAAAATGAAGTGATTATTTGTACTCACAAAGAAGCTATATGAAATGCATATGGTTATTCCAAATTTTTTTATACATATATTTATAAACATACATTTGTCTCACATGAAAATGTACATTTTAATGGCACCAAGATTTTTTTTTTTTAATGGTCTGCTTGCAGACAGAATGTGATGTGCAGTAATAAAATACAGTCACTCAGCTGCAAATACCATCCTTCACTTCCTATACTCCATCTTTCCATAACTGCACACTTCAGGGGAAAGATATGCTTTAATATTTTGGAAATAGCAGAAATTAATTAATGTATGAGTTTTTCTAAGAATGGAACAAGTAAATTTCTTCTTTTCTTTTCTTTTCTTTTCTTTTCTTTTCTTTTCTTTTCTTTTCTTTTCTTTTCTTTTCTTTTCTTTTCTTTTCTTTCTTTTCTTTTTTGTTTTATTTTTTATAGAACACTATGTTCAATGAAATTTTATTTCTGCTTGAAGGATTCACTGCAAAAAAGAGAATTTTATATATTTGTGTAGTTGGTTATAGCTGGCTTCATAGGATCTTTAAGATGAAAGAAAAACAAAACCAATGTGAGAGTTCTTCCATTAAAATAAGCATTTAGAAATCATAAATATTTGCTGAATTGTTTATGTTTTCCAACAAGCATTGCTCCTTCCATTAAAGCTAAGCATTGTGAAAACACTGTGAGAGGGCAAAATAGTAGGCAATGGAGTAATATTTTTTCACATTTTCTGACCTTTATTGTAAAAATACACCACCTATTAGAGAAGCAGCAGCCTCTGACCGAGGTATTAAAGGGTTTCATGTGTCCTAACCTACCAGGCCACTATGGCTTCTCAAATCAGAAGCCCCTTAAAAGACTTGAAAGACCTGAAAATCTCCTACAAGTGCAATAGAAAGCTTGTAAAAGGAGATAATCTCTAGCACAGCTGCTGGAGTTTTGGTTTGGTGGGTGTCCAAATACCTGAGCTACCAGACTTGCTGTGCACACCTGGAGGTGCAGTTGCTCAAACAGAATAAGCAGAAAGTGAGACACTGTTTTTAAAACGGTACCAGAATTGGTGGAAGCAGAAATCCAAAGCTGGTAGCACCTCAGTCTTTCTTGTGTAACTCCTGAAATATGTAAGCTAACCAGCAAAACAAGGCCTTTTACTAAAACACTACCTCCCTCTGTCTGAAAAATAGAGTCCTAAGATATACTGTTTCCTGAGTTAGAAGGAAAAATCTACATGCCAAGAGGTAAGACAAAAAAAATACTGAGAAAAACTGATAGATCTTTAGTGAACAGAAACACAGTAAAAGAAATCTTTATTTACTTCTCATCTCAGATATAACATTAGTTTGTTGAGAGTTAGTTTTTCAGGATGTTCACGAATTCTACCATGAAGCATATTCAACATGTTCAGTGGCTATATCTGACCAATGCACTTTTTATGTATGTACTAAGCTGACATCAAGTGTGATTATCATACGTGGTCAGGCCAAATTTAAATAAGTAAACTAAATTTCAGTAGTTCAGGCAATGAACCCTCCTGGTGTGGAAATATCTGTTATATTCCTTTATCCTAGGTAAAAAATTATAAAGGAGAAAAAAAAAAGAAGAAGTAAATTAATTTATGCTTTACCAAAAACACAGAGCTCTCTGAGCTGCCCCTGATAGATTACCTAGGAAATGCACATCATGGATCTTTTCCAGAGCCAAGTCACAACCCAGAAGCTGACTCTGTGACCCAAAGTTCAGGTGTCCATAACCTAAAACTGTATTCACTGTGTGTTTACCCATTGATTGCTGGAATAAAACACCTCCCTTGTTCCCGAGCCTTGGGATAAAAAAGCAGAGGAGACTGGGTATCAATGGCTGCTCCTAATCACAGATGATTCATCAGTGCTAATGAAACATATCAAACAATATCCAAGCAAAGGCCAGGAAAAAATTAGAGCAATAAAGGACTTGACCAGGCCAATAAGTTAGAGAAATAGACAAAATTGTTGTCAATGATTTTTTTGTATCTTGTATATTTTTTCCATCCCTGTAACTGCAGTGACTGTTTTGGTTTACAATTACTGCAGAAATAACACAGCAGAAAGCCTTGCAGATTTATCCCTCTCTGGCTGCAGGTCCACACTAGAGTTTACTAATGACAAAACCAAGGTTTCCAGTGTCATTGGCTGATGCTTTTCTACCCCTTCAGCTTTGCTGATCCAGCTGATTTGTATTTTAACAGCAACTCTAGCTGTAATTGAGCTTAAAGGGAACACCTCTCCATGAAGGGTTTTTTAACTGTAGAGTAGGTGGAATCACAATCTGCAGGCACTCCAGCAATTTACGATATGGTATTACACCTCATTTCAGTAGTGACTCATTTAGTCTAGTAGACTAACAGTGATTTGCATCAACCTTTCCACCTTCATCAGTTCATTGCCTGATTTTACAGTCCTACCCACAGATGATATTTTACTTTCTTATCTAGTCTGGTAATTGTTTCATATCATACAAGGGACATTCATGGAAGGTTTAAATTCAATGTAGACTCAGGGAATAAATGAAAACAGTAAAATTAGTTATATATATAGCTTAATCCATGAAAATGTAATTTTTTCAAATAGTCTCTAGGTAGAAATAAAGTTTGTCCCTTTTTTTAGGCTGAAATTCCAAGGTTGTTTTAGTTGGAGTTTTTTCCCAAATAAAAGTACAATCTTTTCCTTTAGAAACACTGAGATTTTTTTATCAGTTCTGGTTTTGACAAGGTTGGAAAAGATATCAGCTGAAATACTAAATAGATCACATGAAAATAGAAAACATAATACTACACTGCATGACAGAATATAAAAACCAGATTAAAGTAAATTATGAAACTGAAAGAATTTTTCATTCTTTTAATGAAATATCTAACAAAGAACAAGGAAAATATTTCACACTGGTGAGAGAAAATGAGAGGGGAAATAATCCATTTATTCTTTACCCTTTGAGAAATGTCATCAAATGACATTTTATTCTGCAGTATTTCCCAGAAAAACATTGTATGGGGTGGGTGGAGGGAGGGTTTAGAATTCCTCTCTGAAGAACAGATGCTTTGACAACTTTGCTTATGGTCAGTATCCATTATTGAAAGAGGCATTCATATGTAAGGATTCTACAAGTAAGATAAGGATCCAGCAGCATGAAGAACAGACACTGAAACAGCCGCTGAAAATTCATAGCTTTATATTTTCAGGAACAAGTCATAAGCAAGGATGCAAAGTCTGTACCAGCAACAATGAACATCAGTATGGAATCAGAAGAGTCACTATATGTGACTTTTCTTCCAGGTATCACTCTCAGCTTGAGGCAAACTGACCCTCTTACCCAGAAGAGTTTTTTGAATCTCCAGAGAAAAGTGCTGGTGTTTTCATTCTTGCATGCTCCAGTAGGACAGATAAGCTTTTCATTTTCATACTGGTCTCATTGATTTTGTAAGAACTGTAGAAGTAGATTTTGATGCTTGGACAGTCTAGGCTCTCCACAGGATTTAAAATGTCTTAAATACTTTTCTTGTTAGGCTCCTGCATTTCTGTTTCTTCCTTTCACTTTATTGCCCTCTTTGATGTTCCCTAACTTTGTTGACCTTTTGAATGCTCCCCTGAGGACTGGTGATTCATCTTAGGACCTAATCACTATTTTCTGATGACTCTCCAGCCTTTTTAAAGGTCCCCTAACTGCTGCCAGCTCAAGCATGTACATTTTGAAGCTCTCCTGCTCATCCACTTTCCTTCTTCATAGAATGGTTTCCCTGCCTATTTCTCAGCTTCCCTCTGCCTGTATATATACACATGGGAGAAGATGTCTACAAAGAGGTGGAGAGCCTGAGGGGATTCTTGGTAATTGGCTGATGTTCAGGAGCCAAGGTTTTGGTAGGCAGAAGCCCATGAGAAAGGGTAGAGAAGAGACACAAATGGAGAATGGAATTTATATGAAACTGACAAACAAACAAGAAAAAAGTGGAGACATATATTTCTACAAAAACTTGATCAAGATGGTCAAAGAGCAACAAAACATAAAGAATGACACCTCCTCACTATTAAGCCTTGTTAAGCTGCAACATTTCAAACTAAAAAAAAACCACAAAACCTCACCAAAACCAAAACAAAAACAAAAAAAGAACAACAACAGCAAGAAAAAAGAAAACCATCTAAAATAGCAGATAAATAACATTGTTGAACTACCTTCTACAGTACAGCACAGACAGACCACTACCAAAGGCTATTTTTGTCTTATTCCACAATTCCATAAATACTTTTCAAAGATCAACAACCACCAGGCCATGCTGGGCCACTGACTTTTCTCTGCAGGATTGTAATTAATGTATAAAATAAAAAGAGATATCAACCCCAGAAAAAACAAAAATGCACTAAGTTGAATACAAGAGCTACCACTTATTAAGAGGTTAAAAAGAGTTACACACAAAACATAACTGACAAGCAAGAAAGAGAAGGCAAAACACAGAAGGATAATTTGCACCTAATAAAAACATGATCACAAGGAATCCAACTTCCACAAGGAAAAGTGAATAACTTATGCTTAAGCGCCATCCTATGACATGACAGATCTCCAGCAGTACATGCTGCATAGAAATAAAGCAATACTGCTCTTGAAACATATTTCCCTTTGTCTTGATACAGATGTGCCTTTAGGGTAGGGCTTGTGTTACTGAAATTGTGGTTTACCTAATATTGCCATCTAGTGGCACAACGGTCAATTCCAAAACCATCTTCTTTGGAAGGAAGGTACTATTACAAGATTTGCACACTATTGCAAAAAAGAGTTAACAAAAAGAGAGTACTAACACCAGCACACCAGGAAATGTAGTCTAGTCTGCAGGACAACACGTGCCCTAGATATTCAGTAAATTGTTAGTGCATGAACACACTTCCAATGGAACACCTGAAGTATTGGGGAAAGTCAGAAAAGTCCATGCCAGCAATATGCAATACCAAACAGCTTCTAGCTGATAAATAATAATAGTAGCTAGAGAATAATAAACATCTTACCAATTACAATATGGTAATTGACATATATAGTAATAACACGGATCACCACCTCCAATAAGCTGAACGCAAAGTGCACACTGGTCTTGGTGGTTAGGAAGCTCCACCAGAAACATCTGTCCCCTAGCCTGAAAACCTGATGGATGGCTTAAGCAGGGAAATCTTAAAAGCAACATAAACGTTCCTCAGATCCAACCTAGGTGTCTCCCAGTTAGTCTGACTTTATCATCCTCCATTCCCTTGTCAGTCATCAAAGAAAAATAATTACTGCCACAGGCAATTTATCCTACCCTAAATCTGCAGCCAAGGTATGCCTGAAGTTGTCTATTCATCTTCAGTGACTATGAAAGGAGCCTAAGGAGATCAGTTTATATTAACACCAACCTCAGCTGGTCTCACTGCAGGCAGCCATGAGACAACTCAGGAAAAGCTCAAGGGCAAAATTTACTAACATAGAATTCTACAGTTGCCCAAATGCATAGCCTGAATTCACAATCATTGAACTTAATACTCAGTTCTCAATAGTTAAAGCTTCTCCCTGTGTTTTCTCATTTTCAAAAAATGAAATACACTTTGTAACATGAGTGTGATGTGATAACTAGCAGAAAGTCAAAAAACAATAAATTATTTGCCTGTTTGGTAGTTGCAGGGCATCTAGGACATGTTATTTGGCTTCTTATGCAAACAGCATTTGGTAGGTATAAAAATAAACTCTTATTTTTGTGTGCCTGATGTACCCACAAATTTGGTGATCAGCAAGGAGGGCAAAACTTTGCTCACCTTGAATGTGTACACTTCAGCTAAAATAAACTGAACTTGGTAGCAGGTCCTGAGTTCCCTTCACTGACTAGGGAGAGAATGCTTGGTGAGAGCACCAGGTACAGACATCTGGGCATGTTTGACTCAGTGCCACCTGCACATGGCTAACTGTCCTCATCTGCCTCCAGCTTCCACTTCAGTTATACAGAAACATTGAAACATGCAACCTTTAGCCACTAGAAAATCTCAGTGAGAAGACAAAAAACAGAGGGGAATTTTACCAAAAAGAAAACATGATCAGTGATCATACAGGAAGATATGAAGATTGAAGGATCTCAGGTTAAGTCAGTAAGGAAGGGGAAAATAATTTGGTTTTGTTTAAATAATGGGAATATGGAGAAGATGTAATTTTTAGACACTTATGCTACATTTTAGATTATGAGTCCATACATATTATTCAATTTGACATGTCAGCTAATAAGACATGTACAAATTGATTATTAGCCAGTATTTTGTATTTCAATTCTATTTTCAGTTAAAAGCTGTCAGACTAATTTTCAGACCATAATATGATCCTTAAAGACTTTTATCAGCACTGAAAGGAAGTGTGTGGGTAGAAAAGGTGTTTGACACAGCACAAATTGCTTGAATCTGACAGAACAAGAACTGTAAAGCCCCTTATACACCCCACTTTAAAAGGTCACCATGGAAGATAAATGTTTGCAATAGTTCATGCCAAAAGTCCTTCTAGACCAGTATCTTCTTTCCAACAATGGGAAAAATAATGGATTTACAGCAGAGTTAAGGAGGGAGCAGCAATATATCTCCCAGAGTACTCAGCCACCTTCCAGAGCTCCACAGCTTAGGGCCTTCTTGAATCATTGTTATTTGACAGATCCTTCTGTATTTCTCTTCCACAAAGCACAGGATGAGGAGTCATCAGCCTCCTGTAACAATAGAACTTGTGATACAGAATTCCAATCACAAACACAAATCCACCAACTTGTAAAATGACAGTCTAGTGAAAAGAATGAGTGCTCTGTAATCACAGAACTTAATCCAACTGGAAAAGCACAACTTTTCACCATGTGGGTGTATATATACCTCTATGTATCTTCCTAACTTATAACAGTATGGTGGATTCACACAGAATAAGTGCTTCAATTTTCCTGACCTCTATCATATTCTGGGAAATTTTTTCCTAAAAATAAACCCCCAAAACACAAAACAAAAAAAAAACCTTGTAAGAACTTTGACTAACTTTATTATATGGCTTTCAACAGCTTTCTGCACCTTGAGAAAGACTTTGTGTGAAATAGCTTTTCTTGACTTAGAATCATATGAAAGAAACAGGTGGCATCACTGGAATCATATCAGTTCTGTCTCTGCACTCAAGAGAAATATTTTTTTCCTGAGAAAACCTTTCAAAAATATCTAGAAAAAACCATTTAGTGTTAATGGTTGCACATGATAGCAAAAGCATAACATAGAGTGAGTAGAGATAGGTATTCAGTCTCAGGATTTGGGTATATGCTTTGAGGTTAAGGATGAGGAGAAAATCACAGGGCTAAGAATTAGAGGTAGGGTTGAGGGCTTTACTAGCACTGTGGGACTGTGCTTGGACCTATGCTGAGGGCTGAGCAAAAGGCATGGCTCCATGTTCCATACACATCCCATCTCTCCTCACTGCTCTGCTGGCTGAGCTCCCTCCTGCCCAGCCTTCACCCTATGGACAGGCAGCTGCTTTCACAGGGGGCCCCAGACACATGAAGTTGATTAATCCCTGTAGTAATTCTATTACATCCTTAATGGAGTTATAACATGGATGGAGCAACCAAGGGCTTTCCCTCTGGTGTGCATCTCCTCTCCTGTCCCACAGCCTCCCTGCTCCCCTGACTCCAGAAGGGGCTTTGGTGGGCCAGAGGGTCAGTGGTTGGATTTTGTGCTCATGATGGCCCGTAGGGTTGGCTGTGTGGGAGCAGTCATGGACTGTGCTGTGCCAGACTCAGCCCATGCATAGGGAATGCACTTTATGACAGAACCACAGGAGTTTCTGGAGCCCCTGCAAAGAGAGGTTAGGTAGGAAGCGCTGAGGCAAAGGGACAAGAAAGGAGAAAATTATGCTAGAGCAGAAGATACTAGAGAAAATGGGAGTGAAGAAGGGTGAAAAAGAAGTAAAAATGCCAAAAATTGGCAACCTGAGTGCTGGAGAAGAAAGAGCAATCTGAGCAAGGGCTGTAGACAAATATCAGATTGGACAGGGTGAGAGGGAAGAATCAGGAGGAGGTGTGACTCTCAAGGACTGTGGTTAGTGGAGGAAACTATGTTGGACCAGTTAAGAAACAAGGAGCATAAAGATAAAAGGACCCGCTACACACCAGCCCCAGTCTCCTGCAGCCTCACCAAAGGATCTGAGCATAACACACAGCAAATGGATTAGAGGCAAGAAAGGCATGAAAACAGAAATGCCCAGAGGGTAGCCATGGCAGTTTCCCTGCTTGTTGGGAGGGGGTTTTTTTGTTTGTTTGCTTTTGGATTTGAGTTTTTGTTTGTTTGTTTTGGTTTTTGTTGTTGTTATTGTTGTTGGTTTGGGGTTTTTTTTGTGCTTTTTGTTTTTGTTTGGGGGGTTTTGGGGGGGGGGGGTCATGGGAATGGCAGGAGGGCAGTTAATAGTAGGATGAGTGATAAAATGTTTTGACAATTTACACTAATTCAAATTTTCTGACATGACACTGGGGTTTTTGCCCATTACAATCATCTCCCCAGGCATCTGCTCCATAACCTCACAAACCCTGCTGTCTCGGTAGGCCTAACACACGTGGTAGGCCTTCCTAAGATTAGGAAAAGTCTCTTGGACTTCAGGCTTCGAGTGAGGGTCTGGAGACCATGGGTTAGGGTAACTAGGGCTTCAGGCATCTCATTAGGATTTCTGCACAGGGACTTGCATTCAGGCCAGGGCTGGAGATTGAACTCCCATTTGAGGTTTAGAGACTTTGCCTTTGAGATTCAGGAAAGGCTTCAGGTGAATATTCTGTGTCCAGTTAAGGTTCTTAGTAAGGGGGTAAGCTGTGGGCTAGTTTTTTTGTTGTTTAGTATACATTAGAGAAACTACTTTTCTCAGTCAGTCTTGTTTTTGCTGTGTTATACAGAGTAATTGCCTGATTTTCTATTGTGATTGTGGTTGAATCTTAATTTCATTTAGCATGTTTATACTCATTTAATTTGTTTTCTTGATTCTTTTGATCATCTATTTATAGTTTTCCATGAAGTTTGTGAATAGTTGAAGAGTTCTCTGTCTCATAACTGAAGGCAGGAGTCAGGACATATTGCCTGTGATGCTAATTAAAGCCTGTTATGGCGAACGGATCCAGGGACAGTGCACACAAAAACTGCATTTCTTGCTTGTTGCCAGCAAAGGGAGCTGTTAAGCCCTTCAAACTGCTACATTCCGATGACTAGTGGGAAATGGGAACCTGAACTTCTGTGTTATCACTGCAATGAATGTGTCCAATTAGCTTGTTTATTGCCTGGGCTTTTCCTGTTGTTTATACATAAAATATTTTTTTCCCATAATAGTTTGTTCCACAATTCTTCACATGCATCACTAATAAAGGCTGAGACTCCTTTCACAAGAAGACGAAACAGCCTTGTGGAAATTTCCTAACTTTCAATCACAGAGTAGCAATAACTGAATAAAAGGAAGATTAAAGACCTTTAGGTGATATCACATTCTGATTAGCTGTCTTTATCCTTTTGTGTCACATTTGCATTGTGACTAATAAACTTTTGCTCTTCAGTAATAACTGCATTTTATCTCCTTGAGGCAGTGGTGAAATCCTTCTGCTTTCAAAAGATAACTACAACACCCACACTGCAACGCACTAGTTGCAAGAAGGTTAGGCTTAATAAATCATTAATTTTCTTTTTTTGATCTTTCATCAACTCACTGTACACTTTATAAAGAATAAAAAGTTCCTTTTTAACCCCTCAAAGAAAATCCAAAAGACAGGAATATAGAAGTGGACGCCTATAAAAAGTAAAGGTGTTACTTCCCCATGTTCACTCATCTCTTAAACTTGAGCTGTCTGTCCTAACATTGCCAAGACTAAGGAAATATAAATTTGCTATATAATGGTGTCTTTTGGCACATATTAACAGCATTATAGATGATCTGTTATTTATTCAGAATATGCTCTAAGTGTAATGGAGCACTACAAAAATACACTGAAAATCCTTGTTCATTCTGTAGCTATGACCAAGGGACTACATTTGTGTGACTGAAACAAAAATGTGCAAAGCAATTTGGAATGAGAAACCAAAAAAATATATATTATCAAATGGCAATGGAGCAGCAAGAGAAGAACCACTCAGACTGAAACACAGGCAAATTGCTTGTTGTTTAAGTTCTTTTGCAAGCTGGATGCAAGGGTCTGAATGGCAAAACTGTGATTACTGCCCCAGAGTTTGTGAAAACCTGTCAAAAAGACATGGGGACACAAAAAAACTAGAATAATTCATTTTTGAGGGATACACTTTTTCCAGCTGTAGCTGTTAATTACAATTTGAGCTGATTTAACATTCCATTATAAATGAGATGAAAGAATAACCTACTCTTTCCATTAACAGCTCAGCTCCTGACTTTGCCCTCAGTCCTAGTTTTGGGCTCAGTCCAATGCCCACTGGACTCACAGAGAGAAGCCCCTCTGTTAAACATTCATAAAAATTAATTTCCCCTTCTCATCTCTCCCTCTCACACCCACAAAAAAAGAAAACGAAAAAAACCCAAAAAAAACCCACAAAAAAACCCCCAACAAAAACAAACCAACCAACCAACCTAACAAACGAACAAAAAACCACCAAAACCAAAACAACCCACAAAAAAACCTGAACTGTTTTGTGGCAGGAAGTTATTTTTGAATCTACTTAAGCCAGTCCCAGAGATGCCTCAAGAGACAGGACCATTCACCTCAAATGAGAGTGAGGAAAGATTAAAAGATTGGTGGAGCTGCACCATGTGGCATTACTCTCAGCTCCTGTCATAACTGTGAAAGAGATAATTTATAAGGAACTTGCTTCCACAGAAGTCAAAATAGGACTCTTTTTCTTACAGGTGGGATCTTCTTTTACAAGAAAAAAATAGAGGCCATACTAGGTACATTTGCAGTTATCATGACTGGAAAGAGTATATGCAGCTACTAGACTGAATCTTGTTAGCTAATTCAGAATTGTCACATTCTCCTTCAGTTCATTATTATGCTGTCTTCTCTTCTTTTGGCTGCATCAACCCAGGCTCCTGGAGTTTTATATTTGGCTGAGTTTACATCTTTTATGGTCGGACTCAATGTTATCTCCAGAGTCTTTTTCAACATGTGATATTATGGTTCTATGAGCATTGCTTTTAAAAATGTCTTGATTATTTTCTTTTTATTACAAGGGTATAGAAATGCACATGTATGCTGCTGTATAATCTACCTGTGTATCTCAATATGCCTGTAACAATGTAAATGTGGAAACAGCATACAAGAATTTAGAAAGCCCTTGACTAAACAGTTGTGTCTTGTTTCAGTCAACTGCAGTGAAAAGACACTGCATGACAATACCTCTGTGAATCCAGGCCAGCTTCCTGAAAGAAACATCTCCTTTCTCATGCCACAAATGCCTCAAGAACACTTTTTTTTTTCACCTTTCCCAGGTTGCTAGATATATATATGCACCATTTCTATTTCTCACCATATTTCATCAAGAGAAAAAGCACAGAGTGACTCTGGGGCACCATAATCTGAAAAAAAACAGGAACCTGGACATCATGAAACCAGAAAATTACTGGTTGGCGGAAAAGTTTTCCAAAAACAAACATCCTTTCAATCATGAAAAGATCTAGGGGTTATTGGCCTTTGCTGATATGAAAATCTTTAGGAGGAAGAAAAAGCCCTTTTGAAGAGATAGAAGTGCTTGAGAAAAGTCCTCCACCCTAAGTGAGTAGATATGGATTTTATCATGTTTCCAGAAAACCTCTGCTTTTATAAATTAGCCAAGTAAAAATTATATTTGCAAATATGTGGCTTCTGAGCTCCAGTGCAGAAGTAATAAGGCACAAAGCAGTAAACAAAACACCTTAGATTATAAATTCTGAACTACATATGTATCATTGAAAAGAAGTGAATATAGTTCATCTTCAGTGGAGGTGCACTTCAAAAACATCTGCTAAAACTTTGGCCTCATTTAAATCAATTGAAGTAAAAATTGATTTTATTAGAAATATGCATAGAGTTGAAGGGAAATTTTTGGATTATGTCTTTCCTTTCCTCACATGAAGGAAAAATTAAAGGCAAAGGTAATATACAACAAGGAAAAACCATAGGTTGTCACTTAACTGTGACCAAGAATGTGGTACCTGTATTCTTACTATCCAAATTAAGTAAACTGACATATTCTAGAGAATTGAGATCATCAACAATCACGCAAAAATCACTTCTGTGCCTTGCTAGGCTATGGAAAATTCCTTCCAGTCAGTTCATGGGAAAATTTGAAACATTAAAATGGATGATAAAAAATAGAGATTGGAACATCAAAGTGAAAGACATTCCTAGATAATCAAGCCTTTTCCTCTGCTACCATGGGAAGCAAGATTTTTATTTATTTTCTGCAAATGCAGCACCTTCCATTTTAATCCATTCAGTGTCTCTAATTTTTTTTAATGATTTCTTTCTTTCATGTTATTAAAAATCTTCTAATTTCTAGTCCTAATTTACTCATAGCAGTCTATATTTATTTATTGAACTTACATGCCAGGCATGTAAATATTTCTTCTTCTCACCTCACATTTTATTATCAGAAGTATTATCTCCCCTCAGGTCTCATTTCATTAAGCAGAAAGAACCATGTTAGTCCTACTCTGCCAA
The DNA here is from genome assembly GCF_028769735.1 of Zonotrichia leucophrys gambelii. Taxonomy (NCBI): domain Eukaryota; kingdom Metazoa; phylum Chordata; class Aves; order Passeriformes; family Passerellidae; genus Zonotrichia; species Zonotrichia leucophrys. The sequence goes on from NC_088169.1 coordinate 49,349,251, forward strand.
AGAACCTACACACTCTATTTGCACTTCTTTTGTCTTAATTTAATTTTTCTTGAATATGGATGATCCAAATGAGGGGCAATATTTCAACCACTGATAAAATTTTAAAGCTGTGTTATCTCCTCTACATCCTCCACTTAGGCACTGGAGTGCTTAAAGGAGCAGTCAGGGTAATCCAGATTCCCCGAGACTGGCAGAGTGGTTCAGAAGATTTACATAGGCATGCCGGCTCTGTAAACAGCTCAGAAAGAATTCTTTTGAAAGCTGAATGCCTGTGTCTCTCACTGTCAACAGCATGGTAGCTTGGTCCACCAGGGATGAGAGCAGGGACCTCCCATGCACTAAAACCCCACGGACTGTCTGAATGCTCGGTTTGCTTTCAGAAACTATAAAACTTTCAACTTTGCTAGATTTTTTGTTCTGTGAGAGGAACAAGCATGGATTTTCCTGGAGCACTGTGGTGCTGTGTCCAGGTCTGGACTCCCCAGGAAGAGAGACACAAGCATGCTAAGGACCATCAAGGTGCTCAAGGGCCTGGGCCAGCTCTTCTGTGAGGACAGGCTGAGAGTTGGGACTTCATCCTAAAGAAGAGTCATCTCAGGGATGATTTCATCCATGAATATATAAATACCTGAGGGGAAGGCTTTGTTTAGAAATGCATTATCTTTTGCATGAACTCTAGTAGTATCAGTCTTCATGTTTTGAAATGAGCACTTTTTCAGTGCTGCAAGACCTCACATACTAGAACTGGACCAATACTGATCCTCACAGCAATACAGCTGAGTCTGCCAGACTCAGGCATCTTAAGGCTTTGCTTTCATCCAAAATATAGCAAGCATAGGTATTTTAATTAAATCAAACCAACAATCTGAGACGCCAACAAGCCATAGAACTGAATTTTGTCTTCTCCTTTTGTTCTAGATGTCTGACAAAAAAAATCACACACCAAAAAATGCAAACAAGACAAGAATTATTCTACAGAAGAATCAGCTTCCTCATATTTTTTCATCTCAGCCAGCCTAGACTTGGTAGCAGGAATATGGGAAAAATTTATGCTTCTTATGACTTAAAGTAACACCATTTGTAATTACATTTTTCCTTCACCTGGGTCCATTTATTCACCACTGGTATGTAGAGAAGGAGGTGAGCAATGAAGCTAAGTTTCTAAACCTATTGTCATAAAATTTGGTGGAGGAAATGATCATTTAACAAACAACAACCATAACAAAAGGAACAAATGAACATGAAACATCCAGGTTGTTCTGAAACTTAGCCAGGACTGCTCTATCTTTTCACCTTCCACATCTACAGAAACTAGAAAGGTTAATCCTGAATTTACATTGAGATAAATATGGCTGTTACCACACATTGAATATTTGCAGGTTGTTTATAATGTCTTGTATAACTGGAAATGATTTTCAGTGTACTATGGAAGAAAGACAGAGAAAATGCTTATCCTTTAGAAAAATTGTTATAGTTAAATTTCCAGGACTGAAGTAAGCCAGATTTTAAGCTTTTAAAGAGTTTAGACTCTAAACCTTCCTCTAATTAAATATTAGCAAAGACCATTCTCATTTCAGTCAATCCAGTAGATCAGTCATGTATGAGAAGTAATGTATACAGGTATTTTGCTGTGAAAATGCTGCATTTATAGCCAGTGTAAGTTTATTTCACTGTTTAAGTGATAACAGAAAATCTGGTTACAGTAACTCCCTGCTTGCTACCATGCTGGACCATATTGGTTTCCCGACAGGGCACATTCCCAATCCGGCAGAAATGAAGGAATAAGAGCAACATGGTCAAATGAATCACTCTCTAATCTCTAATTTGATGAATTAGATCTCTGCCATTAGATCTGCTGTAAACCTAAGCTATTGTTCCACCTCTACACCTTGCCCTCTTCCTATTTAAACTGGGCAAGGTTATTACCACCTGCAGATCTCCAATGGATTACTTTAGCTCTGACTTTATGCTACAAAGAGTTGCCTTAAAATAAAGCCTAAACAACAAGTAGAGAATTAGATGTCAGAATTTTAACGTTATGACTACCCCAACTACTATTTCAAAAGGAAGAATCATCACAAGGATACTTTACATAGCAGTTGAAATGCTACACAGTTCATTTACTTCCTAAATTAAGCTACTGACTGAACTTGTGTCTCAAAGTACTTGAAAAGGGGATTTTTTTATGAGTTTTTGCATATTGTTCTAAGGAGGAAAAGTCAACTACCAACAATAAAAAGTACAGTAATTCCAGTTAGGAAAAAAAAGTGTTCTATAAATAACTTCCTGAAAGTCTTTACAAATGCTCTAAGTTTTTGCAGTTAATGCTTAGAGTATTTTTCTTTAATCAGAAAACAGTGAGGATGTACTTGGCTCAGAAAACTACATACAAAATATCCAGCCACATTAAAAATCTACAGATAAGTTTAGAGTGGTATTGGGAATAGGATTTTTTAAAAAACACATTAGGATGGAACCACTCAAAAATTGCACAATTTTAGTGATTTACTTTTCCCCATTTCTGATTAAGAAATCCAATTAAGTATAATTGCTTCTTCCTTATACTATGTCAGTTTATATTTGATTTCCCAGCCTGAGAAAGTTTTGGCTGTGATTTTCAGTTCAGGAAACTCCAACAAAAGATTATAGAAAATGGGCCAATGCCATCATGTAGAATATAAAATATGAAACACTTAATAAAATCCACTTGAGATACAATAGATGACTCAGGTTTAGGATAAGTGGTAGCAGAGATAAGAATAGTAATGGATGGTTGCACATTGTTCAGAATAATCACTCAAGCATTTACGGGAAGAGTCTTCCCAAAATACATAGCACATGGGCTAGGCTGCTTCATGCTCTTATCAGCTCAAACTCAGACCTAACTCCCAGGTTGTACATTTGTGTCAACTCTCCAGACCACCATCACTATTGATATAACCCCTAAATTACAACAAGTTCAGTACAAAGTATCCTGGCTCTGACGCAGACTTTGTGCAGGACCGTGGGCATGCTGCCCAAAAGCCTGCTCTCAGGTTCCTGACTAACAAAATGGGGACTGTCATCTCTGGGACAAGAAGCTGTGCCAAGGATAAACATGTGGTTCTCTGAAGAACAGATATGCTTTCTGGTGTTCAAGGCATGACCAAGAAAGTTCAGTCAGCCATTTCCAATTTTAGCTTCATCCAGTATAAAAGCAAGGGAGCTGGGCTCTGGAGTACTCATCAGAGAAGAGAGCCAGGAGCATCCTGAACAGCTGATGGGGAGAGCAAACAATATCTACACACCCAGTCATGAGTTTGACTTGTTGGTAAGAAAATCTGAGTAAGAGTCTAATTTCCTGGGCTAAGCTGCATGAAACACTGAGGGGTCCCCCAGCTCCTTCTGTCAGTCAAAAAGGATTTTCAGAGCATAGGTCCCTGAGAGAACAAGATGTGTATTTTGAAAGTACACCTGCTCGTTGCAGTAGCACCCACATTTGTATAACAGCACTCAAGCACTCATCCAGAAAACAGCTTTAGGAAGACTGTGGTCTGAAATAGCTTAGACTAAAAATCCATCTATCCCAACTGACAACGGCCCATATAAATTCTTCCCTGGATACTTTGACAGAGCAACACTTTTTGACTCATAATGTTTAAGCCAGAGGAGTTGTCCCTAAAGTGTTTTTCTTTTAGCCACTCCGACAACCCCTTTTACAACATTTCCAAACTTTCAGCATCTACAGCAGCCTCATGAAAGGATCATGAAGAGCACCATCTGAAGAAACATCTCCTGTTTTCCTGGCTTGAATCAGTGCCTTGCTGGTTTCAATAAACACTATCTATATTGTAGGCATAGTATAATGGACATAAAAAACACTAGAGCCAGGGAAGAAAGTGCTCATGTTGGAAAAAAAAGGAGAGAGGGCCAATTTTGATCTGCATTAATGTCAAAAGCTTTGAGGGCATTAACAAAATAGTTGAGATTACAACAGCCTTGCTGTGGCATAGGCAAGTAATTATGACTGCCATAGAAAAATGAGAATAGAATAATAAATTAACACTCTATCATTAAAAAAAATCTATTTTTTTCTCATTTTAAGATCCTTCAGTTGTAAAGAATATAAAAACTGATACCAGGACATAATCACTGTTTCCTATTCCCAATATTTAAAAACACTAAAACAGCAGCATCTGGGAGTTTACACAGTACAAGAAGATGCAGCTCCTGGCAAAGTAATCTCTGTGTAGTCTCTCAAAATGAAATATAAACCATCTCCAAGCAACTTACAGGTGACAGTACACACAATATTGGACACATCTTTTCTGCATGTATTAATTTTAACATGTGCTTCATTTTCCTTAAACACCCTCTTATACAGAGAGCTGATAGCAGAGCCAGTTACTTCTGAGCTAAAATATTTCTTTGATTATTTGAGATACATGGAATAATAGAAGCTGCACAGTTTTACTCAGTTGCTTCTCACATACATAATTGACCAGAATTCAAATATAACTATTTTACTATCACAGCTAAAAAAAACAGTGAATGAATACATTTGTTCTAAAAAAATAAAAATAAAAAGGGCATCCCTTACTTAGAAAGTTCTAATTCTCACCGTTACAAGAAAGGTGATAGAAAAAGAGGATCCAGTACTTCAGTACTGACTAATTTCAAACTAACAACACAATCTCTGTGCTCATTTTTCACAAACTTTTTAGGAATTCCTAAATTCCCAACAATATATGGTATATGGAATGTATGCTTTTTCCACACAAAGCAAACAATAATAAGTTTCTAGTTTGGGCAACTCATTAGATGATGGCTACAGGCAACTGAAGCTAAATTTAACCTGGGAAAACACACATAGATAAAATATCTTTTTGGGGCTCTTCCAGTGTGACTGCATATAAAAATGAAAAGAGCTTTGTTTTTAAAGAAATAAAAGATTACCCAGAAAGTAGATAATATTATGCTATGGCCATTTTTGCTCTGTTGGTACAGATTGCAGTAGCTACAGAAGTTTTCCCGAGTAGGACAAGTAAAGCAAAATGCAGGAAAACAATGAAGTTTCTTGGCTTTTTCTCTTTTTTTTTAATTTCATAAGAAAATGCAAGACTAATCCAAATTGTCAAACATGTTATGTCCTTTAAACTTCAAAAAAACCGATTTTTTAAGGATACAGAACAGCATGTATATACATATTATGCATTTCTTTTTGTGCTGCTTGTAAATACTGTTTTAAGGCTGTATGAATATATTATATTGGAAGGGAAAGCTGCATGCACAAGTTTCCTATCAACACAGTATTTCTGCATATGTTATTTCTGAGCATTGACATGCTTCCACCAGACTGGGCATAGAACTGATTTGCACACATTTTCATTCTGATTTAACTGAGATCCCACATGGTCCTCAGCTGCCACTGCAGAAAATCATGAGCTCCCATAAGTTTCACATCAGATCTGCCCACCCTGAGGTGAAACTCCTAGCACCTTTGGAGATTTCAAATGACACCTGATGACTGTTTTGGCAAGCAAACCAAGGTCTAAGTGTTTACAGTCTGTGTCTTAGGCTAAGCTTCCCTCCGCTGTAGCCCATGGAAACAATCCAGTGGTTAGCAACACTGACTTTGTATAGCTCAGGAAAAGCTTGAGAATTTATTTTACTGCTCATAAGGCTCCAAGACCAGCTCAAATTTAGGATATAACCTCCTTGAACCAAAATTAGGACAGGCACTTAAATCTCTATTACCTTAATACCACAGTCTCGCTCTTCTCATGTAGTATATAAATATAAACAATTATCTGCTTAATGCTCTGATAAACAAGTGCTTCCTTTGCAACTTGCAACCTCTCACAGAAAGCAAGCGAAAACTTTAAAAAGCTACAAAAAGTCCTGTCTCTTGTTCTTCCTTTCTAATTGATCATGGCACACACGGGAAATGAAAGGGTCATTGAAATCAGGACCATTTTTGGAGCTCCAGAAGAGCAATTAACAAAATAAAACAGTCACCAAAGGATAGTTGCAACAATTTGACTGCCAGAAGGTGTAGCCAGAGTACCTTTGGTTGAGATGGACAGCAAAAGAACAATTCTCTCTAACCAATTTCATTGATAAATGGGAACATGATAGGGATTGTTAACCCTTTCAGAGTAAAATATCAGTACACATTCATCTTCTTGTGATATTCTGATAGCTGTAAAAATGGATTAGGTTTTGTTAAGCCACAAACTAAACAGCCCCCAACCAACACCATAGCACCAAATTTATTTGTTCACTTGGTAAAACAGCATAAAACTAAGCAGAGCAAGGATATCTCACAACAATAATTCCCCCATTTAATAAAGAATAAAACAGATAAATTCTATTAGAAAAGAAAATAAAAAGGAATTGAAATAAGTATTTTGAAGAGAAAAAGAACTCTTGCTGTGGGCTGTGCAATTAATTTTGGTCAGTAAACTGTGCAAAACCCTGCTCTGCTATCCAATTTACCATTGTTCAGTTGTCAGACTAGATCAATTCTAATTAGAATTTGCTACTTTTTCTGAAGTTGTTTGTGATCTGTCATGCTAAAAATATTCTAGGAAGTAAAAGTTTTGTACAGGCAGAAATCTGCAGAGAAAAGTTGCTCTGCTGTATTTCAAGACTTGAAGATGCTTTCTTACAAAACAATCAATGACAATTATTTGTTATTATTCTTCCACTGAACACCCCTTGGCCTGAAAGGTTAGGGTGACTTGATTAGTGTTTTGTCTTTGAGAATGATCAAAAAAACTTATAGAAAGACTAAACTTGTCTTTTTATAATCAAAACAATTTAACTTGCATATTCTTTTCAAACTGACATGGTCATAAGTAGTCATAAGTACCACAATTAATTTAGTCTATTTTTCATGCTGCTTAAATACTATTTTGTTTATATTTACATTCTGTATGATTGACAATATCAATGTCCTTGCCAGTATCCTATCAAAATGATTAGCCTCAGAACAACCCAGCATCCCAAAGATCCCATTAGAACATCTTCACCCAGAAGAAAAAAGATTTTATATAAAAAAAAGTCTTATGAGTTAAACACCTTTCACTCTGCCATAGTTAATTTGTTTCTAATTTCCCATTTCTATTATAGCAATTAGGAAACCTTCAAATCATTCAAACTTCTAAAATATAATTGTTTTCTAATTAGGCCACTAGAATTACTTTTGAGCAGTCAGGGCAAAACAGTCCACAAAGCACATTTGCCCAATTCTTACACTAAAACTCATTCCCTACCCATGCACAAGCAATACTTACAAGTTGCACATTCCCTAGAAATGCTCTAATGTAATTGTCACCACCTCTGAAGTTGTGGTTCTGCACAGCTTGAAAGTTTTCTATGTCTGTTCATCCTCAGTGCTTAGAGTAAATGAGCAGTGGGATCTGTTGAGGCTGCTCACATTCAATCACTTGGCAGGTTGGAATATCAGAAATCTGATAGAGCAAATTCCAACAAATTTCTTCTGTTTATTTTTCAGCCCTGAATATAAACACTGATAAAAGAATGTTAGATTCCCAAAGCCAGCTTAGTATCTCTTATCCTCTGCTAATTCCTCAGAAGGCCCTTATAAATCAAGCTAAAGCAGTAATAAACTTGTTTCATGGAAGATGTCCTGATCATATCTTCATGATTTTACTGAATTTCAAACATGTCACACCCCACCCCACAAAACAAATTAAAATAAAAACTACAAAAGACCCAAACTCCCACAAAATAAGCATGCAAGGCAGAATGGAATCTCTCTATTGGAATACTTTGTGGGTTTTTTCATAAGGAAAGACTTTTTCTTTGGATGACAGATTTTATCTCACTTCTTATCTTGCCCAGTGATTGCAAAATAGGAAATGCTGCTAATGCACAAACATTACTTTTGACCTTAATTGATTCACTTTCTTAAAATATGCAGGTACCAGCAACTAGAATTATGTATGTGAGGTGACTCCATTGATAGATCTGAGGTGTGCGGATGAATAAAATCCTGAGTAATGCTGATGAGGATGACAGGAATCTCATGAGAATTGTTTGATTATTTTTCTCATATCTGTCCAGATATGTTTTTATCTCCATATGAAAATCTTTCTGAATATTTGTCATATTTTGCATTCCTTTGCAATACTGATAAATTCAGATGCAAAGAAATTCAGTTGAAGGATTACTTCATGATCCTCTGCTACAAAATGCAGGTCTTTCACCTTCACAAACAAATAACTGCATCCAAGATATACGTGTAACCATCTAGTTGACTTATTTAGAAATTTGCAATTATGCTCATAATTCATAACACGAGTATGCAACAGAAGTGCTATTTTTAAGAAAAGCCCATTAAGTGCTTTCTCACTTTGTTTTTAACGTGGCTAGGTCAAGTTTAGCTTTACTGTCAAATGTGGATAGGTTTGAATCAGGTAATTGTAGAAGGAGTTCAGAACAAAAATTTAAATTGTACTGACATGCTTTCCTAAATTCTAGGGATTAGCTTCCTTCTTAGGCTTACAGATACAGTTTCCTTTCCTAAGATCTAGGAAACAAAGAGACTTAGCAGAGGTTAACAGAGGAGCACAAACAGCAAATGCTATATACCACCACAGAGGCAGTAAACAAGCATACAACAGTTTTAACTAGTGTTTGATAAACTCTGATATATCTAACATATTCCCTCATCAAGCATATGACGAACACTTACTTAGATCTGAGGTCCTAAAATAACCACAAATTTAAAAACAAATTAAACTCCACGAAATTACCCCAGAGAAACAGAAGGATGACAAAAAATAAAAGTATCAACTCTATTAGGCAAGAGCTAAATTTCAACCCTGGAAGGTCCTTTAAGATACAGACACATCTTTTACCACATCTGAGAATCTATGATTTAGTTAGAGAAATAGATAATACACACAGCCAAATTCCCTAAATAACTTACAGTTTATAGTAAATACACCCTCTTAGGTGTCCACTGCATAGGTTTCTAAAAGGTGTTTTACACGTGCTGGCCTGCTAGGTGAGCCTTAAGTGCTGTATGATTAGGAATCATTACTTAACTCTGCAGTGACCTCAGCTTCAAGAAAGCAGAAGGTGTTTCACCATGTCATCCTCTTATTGGCAAAATTACCTACACAAATTCAATCAGCCACCAAAAAGGGAAAATTACATGAAAGGCTGTCCATTCCTCTTCAGTCAAAGAAAAAGATAAAAAGGGAAATGAAAGGAAAACTGCAGGGAAACACCCCACCCCCTCACCCGTCCCCCCCTAAAAATGGGGACAGTTTGTTGATTTTCATTTGGCTTTTCTTCGGGAAGAAACCCATCAAAGTTGCAGATTTAAGAGTTCTTACAGGAAAAAATACAAAATCTAGCTTTGTATATCCACTCAAAATTACTGCCATTAATCAAATTTTTAAAAATCCCAATACACATTTTAATTGTGTATCTCCTTTTTTAGATAATGGATATGTACCATTTGCGTCACTTTCAGTCTTATTGTGGAAGGCCTGACTATAAAAGATGATTTTGCAAAGCAGAGACCAAGATCTTTCTTTCATTATCCAAATTAAGTCATTCTCAGTGCTCCAAACTATACACCAGTGGTTAAGTGTGTTATTCTGAAAGCAGTAGAGCAGCACAGCACTGCTTCTTCACTGCTCCCAAGTGTCCTGCACAGTCTCTCTGTGGATGGGCTTTGAGAAATGAAGTGTGCTGCCCCAGGCCTGCATTAGGAAGGTTATGATGCACAAATCATCATTGAAGTAACCTGCAATTTTATTAACCCTCTTGGAAACACGGGGCAGCACATCAGACAAAATTTATCACTGCTCTTACTCACCCTTGCTCCACCAATAAATCCCTCTCCCACGCTGATCCCAGGCTGTTCCTGGCACCCAGTCATCCTTTTCCCCATGATGGTCAGGTGAAGTCCTGGGAGAGATTTCTGTCATCACAGCACTGGAAGAAAAGGTCTGTAATAGGGATTCATAGCTGATGTCTTCTGCCTGCTTTTCTTTAACCCCTTCCCAATTCCAAATTGATGTACAATGAAACTCTATGAATTTGACTACACTATTTTTGACTTCTAAATTGTCAGAACATTAAACTAGACTCCCTCTCTGCAAAATGGGCATTCATCTGGGAAGAGAAAATATGCTAATCTGTCACAAATGCAAATTTTCATCTTGGTCTCAGAGAAAAGAAAGTGACAGACAAAACCTGAGGAAATTCAGGCTCTTTCTACAAGATACCAGGGAGGGTGAAAACTGCTGATCAGGGCCCACAGGCATGGACCCTAAACACAACCTCTCTTAGATGATCTTTCCTGCCTTTACCTTCTCCTATCAATTCAGTTTATCTCCTGCCTACATTATCCTCTTTCCCCCATCCATCCTCACCACTTAGAAGACAGACTTAAAGAAACTATCCTTGTTTTCTTTGTCAGACCAGGAATAAATGTACACTAACACAACTGAAATATTCTCATTTTCTGCTGGGCTGCTCCTTGTGACTCTTGCATCTCATGGTGATTCTCCATTCTCATGCTCAGAATTCTGCCCAAGATTTCCTACAGTTCTTGATTATTAAATATTATGTATATAAGGTCTCATGAAAGCATCTGCAAATAAAGCAAGATACAACGTGTTCAGTTTTTTCAAGGAAGAAAATGTCCTAGAAAAAAAGAAATGCAACCTTCATTACATTTTATGTTAAAGCTCTTTAAAAAACAATTGGCTTTTTAATTGAGCTGCTTATGTTCTGCATTGTGTCATGTAATGCAGGAATTGAATTTCATTTTTCCTGAAGATAGTATATCTTCCAGAATTTCAACATTATTTTCGGCTGAAAGATAACATAGCAATAAGAATCCACTACTAAAATTAAGCATGTCCCTGTGGTTGTTGAACTGTATTTTCCAGCATTTACAAAAGCATATTGCTTTTCGGACCAGGGGTCTGACATGTCTAACATTCCAATGTTGTTTATGAACTGATGATTTCTATTAACACATATTGCCAAACATTTAGTTTCCAGAAGCATGGACTGCTGAAAATAGAATCAAATTCCAATTTTAATCAGACTTGCCTGTCTGATAAAAATTAACCCCTTAAAATGAAATACTTGAACAGGGGGATGAGTGTCCACAAGCCAGATGGTGAAGGAACAGGAAAAAATCTCAACCTGATTTCAGAAATAGGAGGTTGCTCTGTTCAACATGTACATGCTCAAAAACTTATGTTTTAGCTGACCACCACACATTTTATATTTGCTATATAATAATGTTAGAATGACAATTTTGTTAGATTTCTTAACTAGTTTTGTGTTGAAATTTTGGTTTAAAAGGAGTGATATGTGCTTTTTTTTTCCCTTGTTAGATTCTGATTTTCATATCTCAAATTCTCCATTTAGGCAATGGGTAAAAATGCAAATCAAAATTTAACCAAGATTAATAGAAGTCAGAACCAAGTTCTTATGGCCTTCACCTAAGACATGAGCAACATTTGAAGTCTGGCCTGCCTTATTCCAATTAATGAAAGGCCAGCCACTAAAGCTGATCTGTGAGTCATTATAACAGATGTCCTTCAGACTCAATAGTTAACAAAAAGTCTGTCACAACACCAATCCTTGATAAAGTATCATTCTTCCTGTGCAGATGTTTGCAAGGAGGACATTCACTCAGTAGTATGTTATTAATTCTGGTGGAATACACCTGCTGCTGTGCATTTTGTAGAGGAAGGGGACCTGGGTGCTTTAAAATGCACACATAATTAAGAAGTGTGAAATGTTCTGTTTTGAAATAAAGCTAGATGAGATGCTTCCTTTTGAATATAAATAGGAACTCAGTGGACTAATGGTTATTTAAATCACTTTGACTCTCTTTGAGGAGTCTTATACTAATAAAATGTCTTCTCTTTGCACAATCAGCATAACAAAGAGAGGTCCTCATAAATTTGCACATCTCTTCCATAGTCACAAATTCAAATTCATTTCCACTTCCTCCAGCCTTGTTTCCCTAAACCCCACAGGTGACACCACCTAATCTTCCTGTCATTGCCTTGTCTGTCTCTTTTGTAGGTAATTGAATAATCTATTCCTCTAAGGTTCATCTATTAAAGGTATTCCCTGTTTGGGGGAATTGTTTTCCCTTGCTTTTCACACCAAGGGACTCCATGGCTCCAAGCTTCTTATGCCATTAACTAGTATTTACTCCTCTCTTTTCTGTTGCCACTTTAAGTCCACAGAAATTATTCCCTTAATTAAAGACCCTCATCTTCTTCTTATCAGTTAACCCAAACAATTCAAAGTGGTCCTCTGAGGTTGTTTTGCATAACAGTACACATGCATCTTTGTAAATTTAGGAAGCTAAGCAGGTAGCATTTAGAGCTTTTATTGTCCAAATCCATCAGAGAAACAATGATCCTAGGACCATACTCCAAGAGAACTCTGGTTTGCTTAGCATCTTCTGAGAAACAGGTGCTTTACTAGACCAGAAGAAATGGTATATTAAAAGATTGCTTCACTGAGATCTAGAAACCATCGAAGAACATTCTTGTCAGAAAGGAATTTTTATATTATGCTGATTTTCCTTATAATTTGAAAAGGAAATACCTTTAAAATTGCTAAAATGTTCCACTTTGAGGAAGTAAAAATGTTTTAACGGTATGATTTCAAATTATTCGATTAACTATAACATTCCACTTAGAATACAACATCAATGACTTTGGAATCTGATTCAGAGCAGAGTGGGGACCTTCCTTCCTTCCTTCCTTCCTTCCTTCCTTCCTTCCTTCCTTCCTTCCTTCCTTCCTTCCTTCCTTCCTTCCTTCCTTCCTTCCTTCCTTCCTTCCTTCCTTCCTTCCTTCCTTCCTTCCTTCCTTCCTTCCTTCCTTCCTTCCTTCCTTCCTTCCTTCCTTCCCCCCTCCCTCCTCCCTCTTCATTTTCTCAAAAACTGAAGGGTTTTTTTTTCCCATCAGCTCCCCAGCTGGCTCCTTTTAAACCCACCTCCCAGGACATGCAAAATTGCCTCACTCCAAGGTAACATTACACTAAACCTGTGCTACCTGGTCCATTACAGAGGGAAGTTCCTGGAAGAGGAGACACCAGAGGGTGCTGACATTCCCCACTGCTTTCTCAGTACCTCCCTTCGTTTTCTCAGGACCCTGAGGTGCCCCCCAGCTCCCAGGGACAGGGCTGCATCATCCTTTGCTGCAGGTGCCGTGGGTCTAGTGGGACAGCAGGCAACCTGGAGGATTTACCAATATATGTGGGTGGTTACATTACTAGCATAATCAAAGCACCTAAAATATTAGCTTCCTCTCAGGCCACTCACTGCCAGGATAAAGACATTCCCACATGTTTTGCAGCTGAGGATTTTCCTACACAGCTACCAAAGGAAGAAAGAGCAGAGAAATGGCAAATGTGACAGAGTTAACAGCAACCAATGGAGGAAGGAAGCTGATGGATCTATGAGAGCTAGGAAGGAATGAGAATGCATTAAACACTGATGCACTCCTGTGCCACCCCCCAACAGATGCATTGCTTATGACAGTAGCATTAAACATCTGCTTATTGCTTTATTCACAACTGGGGCCGCTAAAACAGAATGCTCCCAGGCTACAAGATCCGTACATCTGCCTGGTTGCTTTTTTGAGACACATTACTTCAAAGAAAGAGTTCCAAGGCTGAAGTCAAAGACAATCTCAGGAAATTATTTTATTTAAACACCAGGTTGCCATTAATTCACAAGAAATAAGGACTATTAATCTAGATTCAGACTCATATGGACAGAACCAACACTTTATGTTTTGTCAAAGCAGCAAAGCATAAACCTAAAATAGATTCTATTATTTACAATTTAAAAATGTGACGAATGTTGAATCTTATTTTTTTTATTTTTTAATTATTTTCCATTTGCAAAAATTATTCTCTGTATTTTGAACATGCACATAAAGGAAGCTTCCTGCTTTTTTAAAATTGTAAAGCCACAACACAAAACAGAATTCTCCCAAAATTATGCAAATTTGCAACTCAGTAGAACTTCTAACTGCAATAACAATTACTAGTAAACTTTGAACTAGAACAGTTGGTTAAGCAAGGGCAGTGAAGTCAGATCTTATAAACGGAAATCAAGAGGTGCTTAAAATAGCATGAGGGTGTTGCTTTAATGAGACTTGAACATGTGTGCCTGAAAGTTTCTTTTAATTCTGTTAAGGCTTGCATGACTTACCCTGCTAAGCAAAATATTTTTCACAGGTTCACCCCAAACTGTCAAATCTCGAGGCTTCTATACTCTAGACTTCCAGAAATAAATTTACTAGCCTTAAATCTGCAATCTTTCATGAAAGGAAAAAAAAAAACAACCCACAACCAAAAAAATTCCCCCAAAAACTCCACAGCAACCTCAGAAAAAATAAAATCTGCTACTGCTACAGGAGAAAAACAATAGAGAGTAGATATGGAGTGAAAATCTTCATATTCACATGCTAGAGGAAATGTTAAACATGAAACTGAATGACTAAATACAGAGCTTCCAGTAAAATTTAGCTGGCAAACAATTTTAAATAGTATGTACCACAAAATCATCCTTAAGTAGTGTTTCCCCAGAACACTGAAAACCTCAAAGGTTTTGGCATTAATTTTTTCTTATTAGTTATATTTGTATGAGGACAGCAAGTTATTTTAAAACACATGAAATATATCTATAATTGGGAACAGTTTTACAAGGGGCATTAGGATCACCCTGCAGCATGACAAAGACCTTCTCAATCCACAGACCCATAAGCAATGCCAAATTCATAAGTTTTCACTTGAGATCATTTTCCTCACGTGATCATATGGTGACCTAGACTAAAAAACTGAGGATGCAGGGGGAAGAAAAACAAAAAAAATATTTTAAAAGTCCAAACAACTGGTTTTATGCAGGTATGCAAGATTGTTTTTGCAGTCTTTCCTCTGTCCAGCTGAACATCTGCGTCCCAGGACAGGGGCTGCCTGTGCTAGTGCAGTGGCACTGCTGCTGAATGCCGAAGTGTTGACTCAGAGAGAAGAGCACAAACCTTTCTGAAAGCTGTGTACCACTCTCTTTTGGATGCAGATGTGTCACAGTAAGAGGTTAAAGAAGGGTCATCTCCTTTTGCTTCTCTTAGTGAATGCTATCACCTCTTCCAATCTGCCATTTAAACAGGGTGTGTGAGCTCTCATTGGTCTCTTTAAAGAAAATGCACTAGATTACTTTCTTTACAGTGGGACTCGGTTGGAAAAAAACTTCCTGCATTTCTAACAAATTCAAATTGGCACATCCAAAGGGGTAGAAACCTTAGGAGAAATGACAGTGGTTTGTTGGCACTCGGCTGCAAATCTCTTTAGCTGGCATCCCTACAGGACCAAGAGTCCTCCTCTGTACACATTTATATGTACAGATCTCTAATTATATGTATACATTACTAATGATACTGTTAAGGAGGGTAGAGTTAGACAAGACATATAAAATTGACACTGAAGAAGTCTGTCTTTACTTTCCATCTCTCCCTCTCTATTACTGGAATTATACCCTTGTTCCTTTCCCATCTGTGTGGTCTGATACGTAAAGTGTTGGTGGCAAAAAGCTTTTTATTCCATTTTGGTTGAGCTGGATTCCTACTAAGCCACTGAGAGGAGCATTGTCCCTGAGTTACAGCAATGATAATTTATTAAACAGTGAACAGTACCACTCCAAGTCACTGGAACTGGATTGTTTATGTTGTCTGCAGTAAATTATTTTAATGACTCCAGTATGGTTTTGGCCCAGGTTAACTACCTCTCTTCCAACAATTCCTAGGAACAGCTGCAAAACCATCATGGACCAGAAAACATTCCCCATAGGCAGCTTGTGTACAGCCACCAACTGCTGGAATTTCCAAGAATGTGATGGATGGGATGGTGCTGCTTCTTTCCAGCTGTGCCAGAGTACAGTCCTGGGCAAATATAATTTGTAGAAGACATGAAGCCCAAGGGACAGAGAGTTCTTAAAAGAGGAGAGAAGGAGTCAACAGATGAGAACAAGAAATAAGTGAAAAAGCTGTTGAAGAGGAAACAGGATAGCTCCTCTCAGCAGCAGTAGGCTGTTACACAGGCTCAGCCTGCTTCATATAACTGCATCCCCATAGATTTACAGTCTTGCTTCTCAGTGAAATATTGGTACCAGTTCCTGCTGACTGCAACAAAGACAGCAGTGAACTGCAGAGAGAGTATGGAGGCAGTTACTGCATGAAGGTGAAGAGGTGGAGAAGGTCCTTTTCTCTCCTTCCTTCCAAGGTTGTGGCATTGTCTTATCACAAAATGACCCCTGGTTTGACACATTAGATATGTAAACTTTTGGTAAATGGCCATACCATAAAAAGAGTTAATGTTTAAAATATTTTGGATCCACCTAACTTCCCTGAAACAGAGAATAAGCAATCTGGATGTACTAGACAGTTAAACCCCTTGATGTATCAGTGAAATTGAATGGCTCATAGTTATAATTTGAGGAATTTGATGGTGAATCCTCTAAGAATCCCAAGGCCTTTTTTTTTGCATCCGTTCATTTTTAGCAGTAAAGGCAAAAAGTAAGGAAATTGCTATCTGTTAATTGGATCAGGGCCAAAAAATCAACAATAATTTCTGGAAAAGTGTCTTTTTTCCTACTTGTTGCTTTTAGCTTCAATTACCTCACTGTTACAGTACATTATTTCTTTCATTGTCCTTCTATCTCTCTTTCTCTCTCCAAAAAGATTCCAGCCCAGATGGAGGGGAAAGGACTTAAAGTGTAGGAGTCTGAAACAAGTGCTGTCAAATGTGTCATTTTATGCTTATCTTTGGATGGTAGATGATACACAAAAAGGTCATGTTCTGTCTTTCTGTTATGATATATTTATCTCCACCATACTTCTCTGGGTGCCTCTTGATCGCCCAAGTTATAGCTGTACAGCTAAATAAATAACATACAGAAACCAGGCCTGTGTTCTGATCCAAGTGGCACCAATTGACGCACATCCCCTGCTCAGGAGCAGACCCTGGTAGAGCAGATTCGTCTTGGAAAGTTGGCAAGATCTGCCTTGCTTTGTGCAGAGCAGAGTGAAGCCTAGCAGAAGCACAGTGGGGTAAAGTGCTTGAACTCATTTCCTGGCCCTCTTGTACTTAGCAGTGCAGATGCAGTCAGAGCAAACATGACAGAACATCTGGAATGAGAAGATGGGGTCAAGGAAACTTAACAGAGATGAGAACTTTCCATGGCAGTTTCTCAGCTAATTGCTCAAGGAAACGTTTTCCAAAGATGCATTCTCTTCTCTGAGCTCTCAGTACTGCAGTTTTGTTTGATATTAGGATTAGCTCAGGACTTCCTGACAGGGAAATTACCTCACAAGGACCTTGGCTTGAGAATCTGATTCTAAACTGGAAGTTCAAAATAAATCCAGTTAAATAAATAGCTAGCATTTAAACTAGAATATTTGCAACAGTAATTCAATAAAACAACAGAAACAAATCTTTCTAAAGGCCAGTTACTTGAATTGCTTCTTTCTAAGTGCTCCACACTCCAAACACTGTTAATAATTCTTAGATAAACTTCCACCTAAAGCTCACCTTTATTTTATTGTTTTATAAAATAATACATTCCTAATTTTTCTTAAATTGTGCATATCTCCCTCCTTCTCCACCTTTCTCACTTAAGATCTGTGGTCATTCAGTGAAGAGTGGATAAAAATGAAACACAAAAGAAGAGTAAACCATGCATTAACCAGTTGCAATATTATGAAGTTACTTTTGGTTATTTTTGGATGATAACATCAAAGCTTGGATGGTTTATGTCATCCCCAACAGAGAAAGGAGAAGCCAAGAGCTGATTTGCACCCCTGACACAAAGGTGCTCTAAGCTGCTGCTCCAGATAAAGGTCCATCTGCTTTGCATCAGTGATATGGTGAGAAGCAGCTGGAGGATCTCAGTGGATCTGTCTCTCATTATCCATAATGGGCCTGCTTCCTCTTTACACTGTTTTATTATATGAAGTTCGCTGGCACAATTCCTTCCTGTCCTGGGCACCTTAGCAGTGCTGTCAATGTTTTCATTCTTCCCTGCAATCATTGCTGTCTTTATTTTCCCTGTACTTTCACCAGTGTTGTTCTTCATCTCTCTTCTTCCACCCCCACCTTTCTCTTTTCTGGAGTCAGTGTCAATTCTTTCCTCTTCTCTCCATCAGACTGCAGGAGAGCTCC
The DNA here is from genome assembly GCF_028769735.1 of Zonotrichia leucophrys gambelii. NCBI lineage: Eukaryota > Metazoa > Chordata > Aves > Passeriformes > Passerellidae > Zonotrichia > Zonotrichia leucophrys. Next base: position 49,367,482 of record NC_088169.1, read on the forward strand.
AATATGGTAGCAACCAACCATCCATTTGCTTTTATCCAATGGAGAAACCTGTGTTTTCTACTGCTGCTACAGTGACCGCCTGTGGCCTTTTAAAGGGTATGAAGTAATCTAAATCTGCATTTGACCTAGCTACACCAAATCTATGAAAGCTTCAGTAGAAATCGGATTAGATCTGAAAGTGCTTTTCCACAGTTTTCTATAAATTTCAGTAAGCAGAATATGTCATACTGTTGTGTTATAAGGGATTCATCCAAATAGAAGGTGATGGATGAGAAGCTTTGGCAAAAACATTTAACAGGGAGTTAATAAAGGCCAACAAGAAAGAAAGAAGAAAAGAAAAACAGACAGGTCTTTTGGCCATACATGAAGAGTCTAATCATAGACTTGACTACATCTCATCCATGAAGCAAAAGATACCTCCTGTGAGCTCGGAGTGGTTATCTCAGGTAGCCACAGGACTAACTGGACTTTTTAGTGTTCTGTCTGGGTAGTCAGGTGTGCATCTGGTTTACTCTTCTACAACCTTAAAACTCACTCTGTGAAACATCCTGGGAAAATAGATTCAATATGCATAGCAGAATCAAGGAGAATGTAGTAGTTCATAACCAATTTGCATTTTGCTCTTTGATTTTGTCTTTTATGGAATGAGAATCCTACATACCAGTTCCACCAGCAGATGAGTGGCATCAGCAGCAAAGTTAGCTGGGATAATTTAAAACCACTGTGCAGCTGCCGTGTACCTGTGTGTTGTCAGATTTTGTGTCTTCTTGCACTCAATTATGTTGTTAATATTGCTTCCATGGATTAATTGGACACTCCTCTTCATAGTACTTTATTAAAGAATAATCCTTTGTTTGAATAGTACTTCTGGCAAGTCCCCAAATATTGACTTTCCTTACTCACATTTAAAGCCACCAGATCATTTTATATAATCATGACTAAATAAAATTGATAAGATTTGTCTATAAAGAATGTTCAAACTATGACAGGGATTTCAGATTTTATTAGGAGAAAAAAGTGCACACTGACTGAACCAATCTCCATTTATGAAGAAGTCCTTTTTCACAGTAGAATTCTTTTGCTCTCTTCTCAGCCCCTGGCAAAATATAATCTTGGGCTTCAATGAAAACAGGGAGAGAAAAAAAATCAAGTATCAGTGTTACTGTTTCCTGAGGTCAGCTTTTAAAATCCTGGCTTTCTTGTCCCTTCATATCATACTGCCAGATCATTAGTTTGACTTGAGACTACAAGACTTTCCTCAGGGTTAATAGAGGATCATATTTTGTCTACAAACTTTGTGCCAATGAGCAGGCAGTAAACTGAGAATACTCTCTCTCTGTGGATCTTTAAGACACATTAAGATTGATTAAGATTGGACTCACATCCAGCCTCTCACCCACCAGCATCGACAAGGCCTTCTTGGCAGGGCTGCTCTCCATCTGCTCATCCTCCAGCCTGTGTGGATACCAGGGGTTGCAGCACCTTGCAGTTGTTCTTGTTAAGCCTCCTGAGATTCTCTTGTATGGGAATTTTCTTGTTTTTCCCTTTTGTCTTTGTTTAAGAAGTTTAATCAGTTCAAGATGGGGATTATACAGTGCAAGAGTACATGGCAAGAGAATAATGGAATTTTCTGATATTGCTCCTCCCTGAAATGGTGAACTCTATTATTGTGATTCTATAACTTAAAGAGATTTTGAGTAGGATTTAAGAATGGAGAATGTTGATTCCTAGTTCCCTTTTCTGATAAGACTGATTTGAGTGAGGTTCCTCTCAACCAGCTCAAAATATCTCATAGTTAGACTGAACTCTTAAAATTCATTAGAAAGAAATCTCATGAGAGCAATTAATCATATTCTAAAATAAACATCTAAGGTCAGACAAATCATTTTAAAAGCACTTATTTCCAACATCTACTGAAAAAAGTTCGTGGTAACTGGTTCATGGTTGAACATCCCATGCAAGTGAAACAAATTCCACACTTTCAGATAGTTTTCTTTAGTTTTCATTAAGACCTGAGTGAGGATTTTTCTGGATGCCTTGCCAGGGGATTTCACATAAATCATACCTTTATTCTTCAACAGAGAATGCCAAAAGTTATGGCTGATATAAATGGTTTAGTGATATATCAAAGAGCAAGTCATTGACAAGGATCCGGATAGAACTTGTAGCTGAATAAGCCTGCAAAATTGCAGGTGCTTGTAATCCAGACAATTTACATTACTTTCAATGTTTATAGAGAATTTTCAAACCTCATGTACCCCCAAGTTAAGTATTATAAATGTATTATTAGGATTTTTATAACCTTTAAGTCTTCTAAGAATAGCAGCTGGTTACCAAACAAGAAGCAGGACCATTCTCTTCTGGTACATTTATTTCTGGCAGTTGTTATTCCTTCAATCATGTGTACATTTCAAATGACTGATCAGATATTAAGTGCAGGAAATAACTTTCCTTGTCTGACAGTATCCTCTCTCCATGACACGAACAGCAGCAGATTCCAGGACCTGGCCACATTCACAGGCTGCGTGTCTCTCCTAATTACCCTGCTCATCCAACTGGCAACTCAGGCAAAAAAATACGTAAGAGACGGGAAAGACAGGAAAAGTGCCTGACAGCTCTCAAAGCAAATAGTGTTTCGTTCCTTTCTTGTTTCAGACTTCCAGATGTGTTTTTCCTACAGTTTTTAAACAAGCAAGCAGTGCCTTGGTCTCCAGTTCTTAGCAGAAGTCATTAATTGACCTTACTTGCTTCATTTGTTGACAGTGTTAGCACACAGACCAAAGCACTGGTCCCACACAGGAACCCAGGCTCTCTTCCCCCTGAAGCAACTCATATTCCTCTGAAAGTCAAATGCTCCAGAAGCAGAGAATGTGAGCAAGCTTAGTAAGTATTGAAAATACTGTACAATAAAATCAATGTTCTTAAAACATCTTTAGAAAGTGCCTTTTCATCACTTAATTTTTCTGCTGCACCATGTCAACTTATTTGGGTGGGTTTCACTACACTGTGTACAATGCAAGCTCGGGGTCATATCTGCTTTCCCTGAGGGACCAAACCATTCATGTGCCAGTTAGAACCACTATGCCAAAGGAAATTTGTGTCAAGGGATTCACTTGGTACTGCAAGAATATTCTTATTTGTTAGACTGGTTTTTTTATGACCTAGCATATCAGTAGAAACAGAATAAACTGGATGGCTCTAGAGAAACTGGTAGGCTAGATAATACCCATTCATAAGATGTACCTAAAACATCTAATGAATAGTTGACCCTTTGTTTTGAAGGGCAAATGAATAAGTTTATGCAAGAATTCTCCCCAGTCTTTTCTCTCTCTTTCTCTTTTGTCTCCCTTTTTCTTGCACTCATAAACAAAGGGAAAGTAGATAAACAGTTTTTCAACATGACTCAAGATATAGATAGATATATATACATAACAGGTATATGTCATAGCTTATACTTATCACTGTTTTCAGCAGGAACTCAGAAGGCCAGTAGCTGCTAGGTGGTTAGAAATTCTTCCACAATTTTTGGGAAGTTGTCCTTCCTTTTTCTTTTCCTTTTCCCTCTTCATGGTTATTGATCTTTAAAGTTGGGCAGGAATTAGCATCAATATTTTGACACTCTCCACATTTTTTGAAAACGTGTAAAACAATTTATTTTCCACCTACATTTCTTACCTAGAATTTTGTGTCTACTATATTTATATCATTTAGATACTTGTATAATGGTGGAAACATGATTTTGATCGACTTATTCTCTTCCTAGATATACAGTTCTCTCTCTATACAGTGAGGAGACTTGTACACTCTTAGAGAATTCTGAATAATGATTTTGCTTTGGTACTGCTACTACAGTGTCAGCTTTACCTGGGGACAGACAGGAAGTAGCTTGTGACAAAGACATGACTTCTGCCTTTGCTATTAATATATTAATGTGAAGACCGGAGTTTAGAGTGCACTATAGAAATACTTAGTCATAGAACTGATATCCCCTGAAGATTCAGTAGTCCCAATACCTGATTTTTCAATAATCAGTTAATTTAGTTTCTGATAAACTGTCAAATAGATTCCACTCCCCATCCTGAATCATTCATAACCAAAGCAAGATTGAACCACTCAGAGGACAAATAATGTTAGTGTGAATAGCATATAGGAAATATGTCAACGTAGTGAAAACAAGGCACTCAAAGAATAGAGAATTTATTTTCCAAAGAAGTGGTTATCATTACATTATTTTTGAAACAATTTCCAAGCTAATCTGGTTGCAGCACTGCAGAGGTACATCAGTAGTACAGTTCACCTTTCAGAACTTCCCAGGCTTACCACCACTCTGCCACTCAAAACTCTCTGTGCCAAGAATGTCACTCATTTTGCTTACAACACAATCCTCACAGATTTGATGTGTCTTTCATCCTGTGATCTTAAAATGCATCAATTTTGAGTAAGGTGTGTATTGTAGCCAGAGGAGGAAAGATGGGCAAAGAATCTTAGTAATTTCTTGAAGTAACCTTATCTTAGCAGCTTCATACTGAGTGGTTGTCAAATCCAACCTTAATAAATATTTGGATAACTAGGAAGTTGCTATAAAATTCAGACAAGGTGTTTGGTTACAAGTAGCGATAATATTTTAGTACTTACACTATCAAACATTTCTAATGCTGCTGAGCTGTTCAAAATTATATGCAGCAAAGGTTGCTCCAAATGGCTTTATAAATCTAATCTGCTCTTAACCTCACAGGCAAAGTCTGCATTGCACTTGCATTTCAAATTGTTTATATTTGATTGTATTTCATTATCTCTAAATGAGGTGAGTTACTCTAGGGTCGTGATCTGTTTCTTGCTATTAGCTGGCATGTTCCACTGTGTATACAAGATAAAATAAAGTGTGTTTGATATTCTGTCTTTTTGTTTGAATTTACTGAGGTGGAAAGATAACTAAATGTGATTTTTCTTCTATTCCAAGGGCTATAACATCAAATGCTTTGAGAAATTTGAGGTTAAGATTCCTTTTTGTTTTCTTTATGTAGTATTCTCATCTCAAGAAGTACAGATTTTGGATGCCACATATGAGATTTCTGCTGAGTCAGTGTTTGACATTGAGAGCGCCTGCAGATATAGGCTTTAAGGACAGATAAGCAAAACAAGAATTTTTTTCTACTGCAGAAAATCATCATCTCTGCTGCATCATCATTTTATCTTTATTACAGAAGCAAAAGCTTTTACATAAGGGAACACGTCTGGTGGGAAAACAGCCTTGTCACTCCAGACGTGCATCCCATTCCCTTTCACCGTACTGCCCAAAGGATTAAACAAGCTTTTGACAACTGAAGTTTGTCTGATTGAAAGCTAACTCAGAGTCAAATCAGGAAACTATCAAACTGTCCATGAAGTCATGCAGTTGATGGCATAGAAGAGTGACAATATGTGGCTAGCATTATGGGAGAGGCAGTGCTAGTCATCATAGCTGCAGTGGGGACATGTATTAACTTAGCCTAATCGTAAAATTGCACCCTACAGTCAGCTGTTTGGAGGCAGTTGGAGACATTATCCATTTCCCATTAAAACATCCCAGCTGTAATACAATAGGGGATTTAAGGCCTCCTTAAACATGTAATTATTATGATGTTGTTAGTGGTTGATCTAATACTGGGTTTTTTGTTGACTAACAACTACTGTCTGTAAGATTGCAGTATCACAACTGACCAAGCTGGACAGCACTTTGAGCCCATAGCATGGTGCCCTAAAATGTATGCTCAAAACCTGTCTGAAGGTAGCCCTGAGAAATGGCACTACAGCATTTCCCAGATTTTAATCATGCAGGA